>NW_020528426.1:0-151471 GCF_003368295.1 Carassius auratus
TTTTGGACTCTCTTACACTTACACTTTCATCCCTCTCTCTTTCTCTGTGGGTGCTTGTTTGGTGGCAGTAGGGGCTTGTTTGTTGTGTTGACAGGGAGGCGTCCCACTGATAAGAGCACTTGTGGCAGCTGGTTGCCGTGGCAGTGTGCGGTTAGGGAAATGGCCGGTGTCTGGGGCGGTCAGGAAGCTGAAACACTCTTGCAGTTGACAGTCTGGTCTGTCTTGTCTAGGCCCATGAAGCTGGACTTTTACATGCCAATAAAGAGGGCTGTTTTGGGGGTGGGCTGGTAGCCAGGCAGCCTGGGAGAAAAACAGTTAAAATAGGCACTCAAGAACTCCACCCCCCCCCCCCCCACTTCTATTATGATGGGTTACGCCGCCATTCTAAATTGTGTTCTAATAAGGCTTTGACATAATTAAATATAGTAGCCATGAGTAGATGCACAGCATTTTGTGTGCCAGTCTCTGTGTGTCTGAGAATTCTGCCAGTGTGTGTGCATGCAAGAACTTTATGTGTGATTTATTCATTTGTGTGTGCACAAATTCGGTGTGTGCCCGCACACTCATTGCCAGCTGGACATGTGTGAGCTTATATCCATCCTTTGATGGCCTACTCCTCTTCAGGGCTAATCTGAACAGATGCGCGAGCGGCCAGCATGAGTGATCGTGGAAATGCAGCAATCAGTAAACACTCACTGAGTTAATGACACCAATCAATGGCCTTTTAAAACAGCTATTTGATAATTGCAATCATCAATGCCTCCTGTAGTATACATTACAAATGGGCCTATCTTCTTCTTCTCCAATCCCTCCCTCTTTCTCTGTCTCTCTCTCACTCTTCCTTTTTATTCTTCCTTTCATTTAGTGAACATGGATCCATGGTCATATTATCCTGGCACCAGTCATGGTGCTGTAATTAAACCGTATGCATCTCAGACTATCACTGAACCAGAGTTGTGAGCAGTTTAGCACCCTCGTACTTTAGGTTTTTAAACCTATTTTATAAAAAATAATCAAAACCACTCAAAATATATTACAATAGTTTTGTAGTTTTAAAATACAAAAGATGATTTAATAATGAATAATAATAAAATAAATGCATGGAAATGAGTAAAAGGTTCATACTTAATGCCTTTTCTGAACTTGAAAATTCTTGATCATGCTCCATACAAAAATTTGATTGGTAATTTTTAATAACTAATTATATATCTTTTAAACATGCTTAAAACATTTAAAAGACATAAAACATGAATAAACGCAGAATGTGCATAAATGCAAAACATGAATGCATTTTTTTTGGACAAGTGTACACATAACGAATGGCAACACTTTCTAATTTTTGGTAAAAATGGAATAAAGATTCAATCATTTCTATTACTAGACTAAGTCAGAGGAATGTGTTAAAATAATTTAAAATAAATATAAAGGTTAATTCATTACCACAGTTTGTACTACAGATAGATCATCAAAGTCTCAAAAAAAAAAAGCAAAAAAAAAAAAAAGTCGCAACAGAAATTTTGAGATTTTGCCATTAAGAAGTCTGATGCAATCCTCAGTTTCATCTCATTTGGTGGCAGGGTTATTGATTAATTCGTTTTTTATTACTGTTCTTTGTTCCTTTTTGTGTTCACTCAGTATGAGCGATACAGTTTTGGACAGACAAAAAAAGAACGGTTTCGAGTGATCTCATGCACAAAGTGCTCTTCCTGTCTGTGTTTTCTGCAAGTCGAGAGTGAGTTTATTTTTGTGACACATCAAAGAACACTGATGCTCTTTGACCCGCGCCTCTTCTTCTTTTGCAGAGACACCCTCCAATTCACCCATATGAAAGCCCATAAATAACTGACCCCCTTTGGTCAGCCATTTTCAGATCGGTGGCTGTGCGCTTGCAGGCGCAAGACCCCGACAATTTCAGCACTGCCGAGCTGAAAATTGTCGCCACTGAAAATGGCACCTAAAAGTGGCTAATCTGAAGTCCCTCTTTATCGAGCCCCCACTTCTTGTGTGTATGTGTATATGTGTGCTTTTGTGAGTTAAGCTGTGATTCACACCTGCTGCTGTGTAATCCTGTAGTCATGTTGGCCCCTGGCTCCTGTGCTCGAGCGGCTCTGTGGGTGCCATTTGGATACGGGCTGTCTAATACCACATCCCCACGGCAGAATGCACGGCATCCGCCTCTGGGGAAATGGGGGTAGAGGAGGGGAACAGTCGAGCCTACGAATGGGGTCCGGAGGAGGAGGGGGGTGGGCTTAGAGAGCAAAAGAGAGCAAATCTGTCACTTTTCCCAAAGCAGTCACCCCTGTGACCTTCATTCAAAGATATATTGATTTTTCCAGTGCTCTGTCTAACAAGCGGCAGCATGAGTGGGGTTTAGTGATAGTGGTCGGATGGCTCGGACACAGCATGATGCTTTCTTCTAGAAGTTAAACACGTCTCCTTTCTGTCCTTCTTGTGGGACATCAAACAACTGTAAATAATCAAAAAGCACCGACTCTCCTCCAGCTCCCTGTTTGCAGATCCATATGAGACCATTTTTTTGCACATATATGACAGCGTGTATGCTCCTCATGTGGGGCCTTTTGCTTTAACTTTGCTCATTTTTTTTGGGGTCTGCATGTGTGTCCAGTTTGCTTTGTGGGGCTTAGGAGGGCTCATGCTGGCCCTCCATGCATGTCTCCTTTAACCTTTTGTTTACTGGTGATACACACAAGTGTCTGGCGAGATGTAAAGATCTGTGGAGCAGAGAGGAGGGAAACAAAGCGAGCATGTACAAACAAACAGTATCGGGGGAGCAGGGCCTACGCATCTCAGAGCGAGTCTATCCTTCAGTACATGAGACTAAGCCTTGAGAGAGAGAGAGAGAGAGAGAGAGACGGGAGGAAAGAGAAGACAGCTGCGTTCACATAGCAGTAGAATACCGATCTCACTCCAGTTTTAGAGTCTTATTTATGTTTATGTTCCCATGCAGATTGTTTATAAACTGAAACTGAATGTGGCATATTGAAGTCCTCATGGCTAAAAAATATATTTTACATTTATAAAATGAAATGACCTTGTGAACATAGCCAAAGGCAGATAGACACGTAGGTAGAAAGAATGAGAGAAAGAGAGCGAATGGTTTACTTGCAGCACCAGAGAAAAGAGGCTTGTTTTTGAGACAAGTTTGTTCAGTCAGGCTTGGTCAAACCTGCCACCAATGGCTTGCCGAGCTGGGTTGAACACAGAGGAATGTTTCACTTCGTTTTCTCAGATGTGTTTGTATTTCACGGAATGATGCACAAATAAATACAAGACTTGTTTTTTGCCTCGCCAGAAAGCCAGTTTTATTATTCTTGTTTTTTTCCCTTGGTAGATTTTCAGGCAATGTGTTCCAAACTGTTACGACTCCAGCTGAATTCTCATAATAACAGTGCAAGGCCGTTTGCATCAGCAGCGGATGTAGATGGTGGAATATACTGTGTGAATAGCAGAAGGGCCTGTAAAGTGGAGGTTTTAAAACTGCCTGTCTTTGCGGCAATGTCACAGTAACAACTGGAGGGATGTTATGAGCCTGCTCCAGTGGCAGGTGTCTGGGGAGAAATGGCCTCATGCAGAAACCTGGTGTTATATCTGTGGTAACAGGCCAATTGGCGGGGTCTGGGCAGACACCATGGTGGGCCGGGACATCTGCGTTCCTCAGGCTCATCGTGTGGTGGGAAATGTTTTGGCGGGGGTTTTAGGTTTGCTGTGCACTGTAATGGCAGGGTGTGGAGCAAAGGAGGAGGTTTACCTGTGTCTGTGAGAACAGCACTGACATGACCCTCACCCCAAGCCACATGATGCCGAAAGGTGTCGAAGAAGTAAAAACATTAAAAAGAAAAATGGTTAATAAAACAATTTGCCCTATAGTGTTTACTTTTTTGGGGTTTCAACTTTATTGCATTAAGAGTAAAATTAATGTCAGGTTGGAGTCGTGGTTTAGTTGTTGGGTGCTCATGTGAGTAATGCGAGTTTGAATGTGGCTTGCAACAATTACCTTCCACCATCATTTCCTGTTCTATTTCTATTTAAATTATATATAATATAATATAATATAATATAATATAATATAATATAATATAATATAATATAATATAATATAATATAATATAATATAATATAATATTTATAACAAGATATGTTTATTAATTTAATATATAATGTATTAAATATTTCATATATTGCTTTTTCATATAATTATATATATATAATATTAATATAATATAATATAATAATATAATATAAAAAACATTAATATATAGTAAAACGTTACATTTTACCAGGATGTCTCAAATCCAGCACCACATTTACATCAACCTATGATTGTTTCTTTTCAATGTTATATTTGTCTTTTCGATAAACAGTATTGAAAGTATGAAAAATATATTTTACATAAGTTTCATTAATATTATTTAGAATTGTATACAAGAATATCCATGTAGTGTGTGTAAATTGTAAGCTTTGAGTGAGTTTGTGTTTTGGAGTGTGTGTTGGTGTGTCCACCCTCGAGGGTCTTTTCTAGCCCTTATACCTGTTGTAGCATGCTCTGCTGCTCTGTTAATAATATTCTGTCGATACACCGACGTGATGAGCCTGCTGTCTGGTTTGGCCTGTTCTACATCCATCATCCCCGCTTCCAGCCTCCACCCGTCAATATCTGGGCCCAATGCTAATGGTGGCATTTAACCAGCGGACC
This sequence comes from Carassius auratus, assembly GCF_003368295.1. NCBI lineage: Eukaryota > Metazoa > Chordata > Actinopteri > Cypriniformes > Cyprinidae > Carassius > Carassius auratus. Next base: position 4,715 of record NW_020528426.1, read on the forward strand.
TGACAAATTAACCACCGCCCGTCTACAAGGGTTAAATATTCATCATCCCAGCTTTAACCTATTTTAGCCCCCTTCACAGTGCACCTCCGGAGCGGTCACATGAGCACAGAGCTCTCAGCACTACATCACCCTGAACATGTGCCCAGAGCACCAGCAGGGAACTGAGGTTAAACATACTGTCTTCTTATGGCCAGGACCTGTGAAAAATGGTGACACTCCTCTTATTTATTTTATTTTTTTAAGCCCGCTACATTCTTATCTGCGAAGGGACAGGCAAGACGTGTGCATATGCTCACACATGTACACACCACACATCTTTTGTGTTCTCTGAGGATCGCACCCTTATGTTGGGGGTTTGTTATAATCAAAGTGACCCATCTCCGGCCGGGCTCTGTATGTGCGTCTGTCTGTCTGTGTGTATATGAGTGTATATGTGTGTGCAATGCATGAAAGAGTCCCTGGTTTCTACTAACCACCCCTCCCCTTCACTGATCCTTATGTCTCCCCCTTTCTCTGTCTCTCTTATTCAGCCTGTCCATCAGTGGCCTCATAAATAATTCATTGCACTCTCCCTGATGTCTTGTCACCTTCCCTTCTCATTTGCCACCTTGGCTCCCTCCTCTCACTTCCCCTGTGCTGTCCTCAGTGTAGCAGAACAGCCCGGGACCAGCGAGGCCCGGACCACACACACCCTCTCTCTCTGTCTCTCTCTTTTCTCATCCTTGGCTCCTCCCTCTTCCCAAGTCCCAGTCAATGGTCATTCAGTCAGAAATGGCCTCCTTTAGTGTGCTCCATTTGTGGATAGCATTTGTAGCCCTGCGATTAATAGCATGTCCTTTTAAATGGTCCTCTTCCTTTAAGATTCAATCTCTCTGCAAGGCCTTGACTCAACACTGAGAAATAGCAATAGAGCCCTTTTTATACACAGTATATGTGTCATTTTGTCTTTTCTTATCGAAATACTATACATTTGTGTTGTGATTTTAGCTATTAATAATTTATGTCGGTTGACTAATTGACTAGCCATTCAGCAACCAACGTTTTATGGTTATATATTTGTATTACACTACCATTCAAAAGTGTGGGGTCGGTGCGTCCCCCCCCCCCCTTTAAAAAAGAAGTCTTATTTTCACAAAGACTGCATTTATTTGATCAAAAATGCAGTAAAACTTTAACATTGTGAAATATAACTACAGTTTAAAGGGGTCATATGATGCGATTTAAATTTTTATTTTCTCCTTGGAGTGTTACAAGCTCTTGGTGCATAAAGAAGATCTGTAAAGTTGCAAAGAGTCTCAAATCCAAAGAGTTATTCTTTATAAAATGTAAGAGTCAACCACGCCTACCTAAAACAGCTAATTTTAACACTGTTTACATCACGATGTGGGAAGATTTGCATAACGCCGCCCAAATGTTCACGCGAAGAAAGAAGGCTTAACTTTTATTCTTGCTGCTGCCACCGGCACCATGTTGTGGAGACACTGTGTGTTTCATTTTGAAAGCTAAGCTACTTTGTTTGGTCTTCCAAAAGAGGACACAACTAGAAATCAGTGGATAAGATGTATTTACAACACTGTTCTGGGACAGTTCAACCCAAATATTCAGATGTGTGCAGTGCATTTTATGGAGTACGAGGTCTGTTTCCTGGAAGAGTAGCCTACAATGCCGGTAGAGTAGCGCTTGTTGTTTGTCGTTTCTCTGATCACAAATGCAGACATGGTTTTATGTTTACGCAGCATGATACACAACACAAAGCGTAAAAAGACACTATAAGTCATTATAATCAGTAATTATGTCCCCACTGGATGCTACAAATGCCTTGTTTGTAATGGGTTTTATTGGTGTTGTCTCGTCGCGCTGGGACACTGCATAACAGTAACATTATTTCATACGCTTGAGGTATTTGGCCAATAATGCTTTTCAAAAGGGTGAGCTTTGTAAAAATTGACGCGTTTCTGAAAGGTGGGGTATAGAGGAGCAACAATAATGTACATTATGTTGAAAATATATATATGTTTTACTTTAAAGCCCATAAATACATTGCATTACACCAAATACACAAGATAATGTTATGTTTTAGCAATGTCATATGATCCCTTTAAAATAATAATCTTTTGTCATAAATTTTAACATGTCATTTATTCCTGTGATTGCAAAGCTGAATTTTCAGTCTTCATATGATCATTCAGAGATCATTCTAATATATGACTAATATGTGTGAAGTGGGTGGGGTATATTTGTAGCAATAGCCAAATATACATTGTATGGGTCAAAATGATAGATTTTTCTTTTATGCCAAAAATCATTAGGATATTAAGTAAAGGTAATGTGCCATGAAGATATTTAGTAAATTTCCTATCATAAATATATCAAATCAGCAATTTTCTTAATATTTAGATTTTTTTTTTCCACACTCAGATTCCAAATAGTTGTATCTCGACCGAAAATTGTCTGATCCTAAACAAACCATATATCAATGGAAAGTTTATTTATTCAGATGATGTATAAACCTCAATGTTGAAAAATGTACACTTAAGACTGGTTTTGTGGTCCATGGTCATATATGCTTATCAGAAAATGTTTCTTATTATTATCAATTTTGAGGACTGCTTAATATTTTAGTGGAAACCACATTTTATCAATTTTTTTCTTTAGCAAATAGAAAGTTGAAAAGAACAGGATTTTATTTAAAATACAAATATTTTGTATAAATGTCTTTATTATTACATCCTCATCATTTAATTTAAAACTATTCTTTAAAATGTTTTGATTTTCAAAAACAAACAAATAAACAACAATAAAAAAATGCCTCTGTCAAAATGTAAACTGTCAGGGAATTAAGTTAATTTAAATGTACATGCTTCTCAGTGGTAGGTCAGGGAGTTGATTTGGTTAATCCACCACCAGTTGCACGTCGTGTAACCACAAACGTCTTAAACAGAGACGTCACTTACCCATATAGAGCCCAGCTCTGATGTAGCATAACCACAATAGCAAACCCTTCTGTTTAAATGAGGCTGAAAACACAGTGCCTTACAATTCATCTTGCGGTTCTCTCATTGCTATTCCATCCTGCATCCTCCACAGTTAACGACTGAATTGTATGTACACAAAAAAAAAAAAAAGAGAAAAAAGACAAGCAGCCAAGAAAAGTGAAATATTGGTGCCATTATAGTATTAATCATGTAGCTTTGAGGGCAATACAAATAACATTGCAAAGGAAGTAAAAACATAACTATGACAAATTGGTTTTCCTTCATGGAGGTTGTTTAACGTTCAGGGAATTGCTGATATTGAAGCTTGATTTCATTTCATCAGAAAGATGTGTGCTCTTTCATGCATACTGCTTGTGAGCACGTTTGATTTCATATGTGTGTGTATCATTCACAGAAGAGAAGGATTCAGCCGTGTTTGTAGGCGTGAGTAGCAGGTCTTTTGAGACTTGCATGATCCTACTGACCAGTGGCACTATTTTAACAGTCTAAGCACATTTTCTAAAGCACACGGTGCAGGTGCACTAAGAGCATGTCTGAAGCCACTTTGGCTAGTTTACAACGGGAAAACGGTTGGCGTACCTGGGCGCATGGTGTAAACAGGTTGTCCCTATTCTTTTAATGAGAAATTAGTGTTTTTTGGGAATAATGTGCAATAAACCAATCAGAGTCTCATCGCCCATACCCTTAAAAAGCCAGCTGCGCTTGCACCATAGCAGGTTTGCTATTTAAATGACGGAATGTAATTTTTCATTTAAAAAAATATTTGTGTGCTGCTGCACGTTCCTCTGTGTGTGATAAGAAAAGTGTACGTGCATTGTGCGCCTGCCTATAGGTTAATATTACTAACGTGTTCTTTAAATAACAAAGAAAAATATTGTGCCAGACTTTAGACCAGGTTTGAGTTGGTCTATGGCGCAGTCTATTTTCAGTTTCTCAAAACAGCAATGTGCCAACAATGCGCCTGAACAGACCTCTTTTTTAAGACCAGCAAGCCCATGGTCGCACAAATGGGCGCAAATGCATTTGTTATTTAAACAACGTGTCACAGGAGAGGAAAATGAGAACTGCGTTGGGCTGAAACTAGCAAAAACACTTGCGCCGCATTGCGCTGGGTGTATGATAGGGCCCCATCTCCTTGCGCTTGCCCTGACAGGTCCTGTCTGCAGCACTCAGGGCCTGATCAGGCAGGACGATTAATACATTTTAAAAAATGTCCCCTCCACTCTAGCAGCCAGCCACACAACTGCTACTCTTTATTCTGCCAGCCGTCTACACGCGCTCTGCAGCATCAGCAGTGGCAGAACGGCCCATGAGAAGTAGATCAATCAGGCAGCCTGCTGATGAATTAAAGCCTTTAGCAAGCAGGAGGGAGGAAGCTGAAACTTGGACGAAACTGCATACACATTACTTGCGTACCTCCAAAACACACCTTTGTGAGTCATTTTGAGCCAATCATACCACTGCATATAGTGAGCTGTGGTGGCTTAGAAAATGAAAAGATATGAGAAGAATGAATAAAGATGAGCCATTCAGCATGAAACGTCTCATGTCGACATACAACCTCGTTCTTTTTTTTTATTCCTGTCAAACGGTCTAGCTTTCAATTCACTTTGTTACAGCCACTATCCTTCCTCTGCCAAATCATATCACTCCCGCTTTCTCTCCCTGTCCCATGATAAATTAATTTTAACAGTGACAGCATGGTTACAGAGCCGCCCTCCTTGTTTCGGGGTAATTCTGGTGACAGCTTTAAGACTTGTTGTATTTAAGGTGTCCTATAATTACAAGGCTTTAGCATGAAAGATATGATTCATCTGCCAAGAGGGAGCTGGAGAGACTGGGGGGAGGGGGGATTGGGAGCGAGAAAGAGAGATACGGTTCAGCAAATAAAAAAAGAGCGGCGTGTTGCTACGCAATGTCCCCCTTATTATGTCTCATTAAAGCTGAGAATGCAATAAGGCAATACGGCAATACGGCCCATAAATAAGATCTATGATCAGTGTGCTAAAAGCCACAGAAAGGGAAAGGCTGATATCTCCTAGGCCATAAGGAAACTTTTGTGTGTGTGTGTGTGCTGCCCATAGAAAAAAGAGGAAAAATTTGCTTCTTTTTTTCAGTTGTAACCCTGTGGTGTATCTGAGCTATAGCAGATAGCAGTGAAGCCCCTCTGTGCTAATTAGAGGAGCTTTTAACGAGGACAAAAAGATCTGTAGTGTGGGGGAAACTGACAGGCCGCGTTAATCCCAACCCTATTGTCAGAGCTACAGGAAAGCCGTGTTGGACAGTCACCCAGGGAGAGCATGATAAATCCGACGCAGTGCCCTAGCTACCTCCCCACACTCAGGCTAATGGGTTATGAGCTACTGCGCTACCGCTAGTGTTTCACACGCACAAATCAACAGCGGTTCCGTGTTAACGCAAACATGCTGCGTGAATGCAAATAATCACACCCGTACACTCCCTCGCTTCGAGACCGACGTGATCATTACTGGTAATTATCCTGAGTGTTAAATTACTACCTGCAGTTAGTGCTTGATTATTGTGAAGGAGAGTGCTAATCTATAAGCGCGGAGTTAGCGGTGGTATGGAGTGCCTCTGGTAGCCATTCAAATGCCTATATCGGTAAATTAGAGTAATAAGATGCTATTAGGTCTTAATGAGATCACAATGTAATTTACAGTGTGTTGAGCGCTAATATGCACCCCACATATGATGATTGGGAAGGGAATATCACGCTGTTCCCAGAGTGCGGTGACATAATACATTCATATAATAGAGAAAATGTTTTGTCTGGGAAATTTTTTTTTTGTGTGGTAAAATATAAATTAACTGCTTTGATTCAAGTCAAATGTATCATTTAATGTCACTAATAAACCTTAGTTAGTTTAGTTGAATAGTTCACAAGAAAATGAAAATTCAGTCATGAAGTGACATTTACTCACCCATTCCAAACCTGTCTGACTTTCTTTATTTTGAGAAACATAAAGGAAGATGTTTTGAAAAGTGTTTTGTCCATGCAATGAAAGTCAAGGGGTTAATTTTCATTGTATAGATTAAAAAGAAATTAAATTAAATATTTTAATTTTATAGATACATACATCTGTGCGTTTGTGTGTCATAGAAGAAATAAAGCAATACAGGTTTAGACATGAGGGTCATCAAATAATGACATAATTTTTAAGAAAGTAAACAAATGTATTTTGTTTTCAAGTTGACTTAAACACCTCTAACAGCTCTTTTCGCACAGATTAGCAACATGAACACTTCAAACTCAAAACATAAATTGTCCGAATAGTGCTTTAATCTGTTTTAGCACATTCATCTTGTCCTGAAAGCACTTTATTCTTTCCACACTTTTGAAGATAATGAATAAAAATTGTACCTTGTCACTGGGGCAGCCCCAACCTGTTGTGGGGCCACTCTGCAAGAATGAACTGCAGGTCCAGACGTTAGTGTGAGAGCCGGGAGGCCTCTCTAATGGAAATGAAGCTGCTCTGAGGCGCTGCGCCTTTGTTGCTTTCCGCAGACTCACATTTTATTAAGTACCCTTTAGAGAGAGAGAGAAACACAAGAGGCGAAAAGTCACCCTGCTGCATGTTAATTAGCCTGCTGGAAGTCTGACAGAAGAGAGAGGAGTTTGTTAAAGGAGAGAAGGGAGACTTTCTCGAACCCACTCAAAGAGGAGGAGAAAACTTTACACGCAAACAGCTTTTCTCTGGTACGCTTTTAGAAGAGAGCAGGGAGAAAAGGTGAGAGAATGAAGGAAAGAACTGGTTACCTCACTATAATACATAACATTTATATAGTGCTCTTCTAGGCACTCAAAGCGCTTTACATTGTCAGGGGGTATCTCCTCATCAACCACCACTGTGCAGCATCCACCATGATGATGCGACGGTAGCCATATTGCGCCAAAACGGCCACCACACACCAGCTTATTGGTGGAGAGGAGACTCACTCACCTCAAACAGCATTTAAATGATGTCACATCTCTGTAATGCGTGACAGATGACACATTAGGAGACATTATAGAATGGTGCTTAAGTTATAAGTATGCCCAAATGGAGCTCCACAGAAAGCTCAGCAGATTAACAATATCCTCCGCTTTTCTGTGTTTATTGAATATTGGTGATTTATATTTATTAAATTTTTTTTGAGAATTTGTTTATTCCTTAAGCTTCCCAAAAAAAGTGTAAAACATATTTTGTCAAGTAACCTAAAAAAATGTCTTGTTGGCAACATATAAATTAAGTAGATTATTGAAGTGAAAGTTCCATGTTTATCTATCATCTAACTATATTTATATAGTTAGATGATCGATTTTAGATGATCGATTTCCACCAAAAACCAGCAAAGAAAAAAGTCTGATAGTTTATACACTGAAATTTAGAAACCATGTTATGGTGGTGCTGTATGGCAGGCCAAGGTCGTGGTAGTGCTTGGGTGAGAATGTTGGAATGTGGTTGTGAGACTTAACAGGGTTTGCATGCATGTCTGTGTGTGTTGTGGGATGAGGAAGCGGGTGGGGGGGGTTGTAGTCTAAAAGGCTGAAAAAGAGCATGATGACTGCTCAATGGCACCACCCAGCCTGCCGTGAAATCAGAGAGCCCTGCCAACAACCAGGCTGGAACTACCCCCTGACAATGTGTCTGTGTGCTGGGAGGGGGGCAGTCATGCAGGTCAGACCCAATCCTTCGTTACCCCGTCTTGTCCGTTTTTTCTTTAAAACTGCTGAAGATTCTCAATGTGTCCGCTGTGTGAATATGGCAGGAGTGTTACGGAGCATTTTGATAGTAGTTAGGAGTAGTTTGCCGACACGCTTTACTGATAAGGTCAAAAGGGTGCTTTAATCTGTTAATGGCAACTGTAAACCCATTACACACCCATCCAGTAGGGGATATTTTGTTTACCACTCTCCTCCACTGTTTATTTTTCTCTCACACTTTCTCTTCCAATGCTAACACAATGTACTTATGTGTCAGGGCCAGCACTTTTGAATATTTATAATAGGTATGACAACATCAGCTTCTCTCTCTTTTTGCCCTATTTTAGTTTTTTGTATTACCCCGAATGCAGTAAATGTCCCATGAAAGTGTTTGGCTATGTCTGTCTATGCGTTTTAATAGTGAATAAGTGAGTGCATGGGCGAATAAAGGTGGGAGGTCCTGTCATTTCTGGTGTGCACCAGGAGGAACTAAAATTCTGGGACGTCAAGAGACTAGCCATCAGCCCTATTCTCCTCCTCCTCCCTTTCACCCCAAACCTAGGCCACCCCATCCTGGGTCATGCCGCAGTCTGATCTCTGTTCTCCTTCCTTTCTCACCTATTCACTACATTGTTATTGCTGAGAATTTAGTGCTAGGCAAACTCCCCCTGGTCAAAAAGAGTCCTGTGCTCTTGCCTAACAGACTTAATCATGCAGCTCATCCTAGCAGTGAGAGATTGACCGTTGCATCATTACATTTACAGCTAATGTCATCCCTTCTGTATCCACCACTGACATCAGCTCGTTCCAGCTCGTTCCAGCCAAGGCCATCTTTAGTTTACTTGCTTAACCTATAGGTTAGATTCAACTTAACACTTTCATTGTGCCAAGCACAGTAATCCTTAAGAACATTCAGTTTAGATGTGGTTCTTAAGATGGATAAAATATATTTCATATATTAAATTAGTACACTCATACTTATCTGGATACACTACAATTGTGGAATCAATTAAATGTCTCATAAATTGCTTGAAATGTTTGTTTTTAATTATTTCTGTGTAAAAGTCCTGATTCTCTCTTTTTCTTCTAAAATCTGTACTTTTTAAAGTTTTTCTTCTTTTTTTAGTAATGAAAATCTTTTACTCATAAATTGAAAGGTGTTTTTATGGGACTATTAATACATCGCTGCTAAGCTAATTCTGTTTAATTATACAAAAGCAAACGGCCAGCAATCAAATCCTAAATGAAACCCTCAGTTGAGGCATATAAAAAGTTCATTCACGTTTTTAAAGGATGATTTTTGTTCTCTAGAGCAGCTGTCTCGGCTATCCTGTGATTTAATGCCATCCATAGCTGCAGAATTGGTATCTTGAATTTAGCTTTACACAATAAAATACTGTCCACAGTGTCTGTCTGCAATTAAGCTTCTTATGCCCCACTTTTAGTCATTAACCTTCTATGATGCTTTTTCGAATTGAGTCATAAAATTGTATTTTTAATGGGTACAAATCAAAGATGTACCGTGAGTTAATTTAATTAAACTACCATGAATGTGTTCGGCACCCGTCCAAAATTTGAGGATGGCAATACTTTTGAAGTTGATTAAAATATGCAATATTTCACATTATTTTATTTTATGGAGAGAGAAGTAATTCAAAGTCTCGGTTGAGCTCCATGTAGATGTGATAAGTGAGTGATGCTTTTAGAGAAGTCTTTTATTTTGCTTTAAGTTCTAGTACTGTATACAAAGCTGTTATGAGCTTAATTTAAAAATTGACCAAAGAAACTTTTGCAGTTCTGATTTAATTAGGAGTCATGATTATATTTGTGATTAGTGTATTGATAGTGTTTAGTTTTGTTTTTGTACCTTTATTTGAGTATTAGCAATTTAGACTTAATTTAATTTACATACTATTCATGTCAATCACTTTCTTCACAGGTCGGTCTTCTCTTCATTCATAAACAGTCATTAGCATGAGGTAATTATGCATGAGTAATTCTGTATCACAGGTCATTTTAAATTTCTTTAAGGTTATATGGTAACATGATTTAAAATTAAAATGAGCATGATTAGTTGTATTATTATCAACAATAATAACAACATTTTGATTCTGGTAATATTAGGAAGAAAAATCATTATTAGTGATTATTAGTCACTTGTCAGCTTATTCTATCTGTATTACAGCCTGTGTAATCACTGTAAGTATTTCCTGTTATTTCACACATTTTTAGTCTTGTGAATTAAATGGCATTGTATTTATTTATTCATAATTCTTCCAAGTTTCTGATTCTTCCAAGTTTCCGATTATTCTTCCTAATTCCCGATTTCATAGTTTTTTGTTATTTTAAAGGCTGTGTCGAAGCATCTCGCCCCGTATAATTTATCCTGTGAGGAAGCACGAAGGGCTCTTTTTTCACATTTATTTGTTTATGGCCTTTTTAAGTTACTGATTGGTTTCTGTCCATTCAGCGCTGGATAAGGAAAAACACAGCGCTAAAACACTCCATTTTAAATCACAGATGGTCTTTTCAATGGCGCAGCTCTCCTTTCTCTGTGTCCCGCATTTTGCTCCTTGTTGTGTCTTTGTGTCTAACTTTCTCTTTCCATTGCCTTTGTAAAGTGCTCCCTCCTGCTCATCTGCCCCTCTTTTCACCTCCGCCTCCTCCCGCCTTTATTCCTCCGCCTCCCTCTCTGCTGTCTGGTGCATCTGCAACCGCAAACAGCAGAATATCAGCTGCATATCACTAACACAAATAGGAAGCTGACTGGCCAAGTGTCAACTTGTTCTTCTGGTATTTGAGGTGCAAATATACTGTCATGTTTTAGATGCAACTTTTAATACCTTGCATTGAGTAAATGGTAAACTGATTTACTTTGTTGAACGATTGTAAATACAACTAATTAATTTCATGGTTGTGTTTTTCTAATAGAGTTTAATTTGACTAGATATTTAATTGACATATATAGACTACATTTAGTGTATAAGACCAGCTTTTATTGGTTGAAATTTGTACTCCCGCACAACATTTATAAAACATCTAACAGTCATATAAATAAAAAAATTTAATTGCTGCAATAGTTTCTAAAAGTAAAATCAGAGTTTTAAAAGCTATGCCAAAGTTACAGCCTGCAGTTCATTGCTGTTTTGTTGTATTTCATAAAAATGTTGAAACTCGTAGAGTAGAAAGTAAAAGTTTATAACATTGACAAAACATTTAATTGTGTGCAAATCAGATTACACACAGGAAATCAGTTTATTTTTAGACTTGTAGTACATTTTTCATTATTCACATTTTTAATGATGTGGAATTTTGTGAGCAATATATTATAATTATAAAAATATTTGTTTATTTCTAAATAAATAAATATTTAGCTAGAAAGGCAGGCGGATGTGAATATCTCATTTTCTAGAAGCCTGAAGCCGTTTTTGGCATTTAATAAATGTGTCATCAGTAAGAAATAAAGGATGAGTTTTATGCTAAGGCTCTGGATATAGTTTAAAGAATCGCTTGCTCTTTCTCTTTGAAGGTGTAATAAACTCACAGACTGTCTCTCTCAGTGGCAGGTTCTGGCTTACTTAAGTAGGCGAAGCCACCTCTCTTTTTTAAATCCTATTGAATGTGGGCATTGTTGGGGAGTGTAGCCATGTTAATGTCTTGTACCGTAAAAATCGCTGCTTCCATGGCTATTAGGTGCACTGGTAAAGTATACAGGGCAAGCAGAGAGAAGCAGAAGCAACACTACAAAAGCCAAAAGCGGGGCCGCCGGCATCAAATGCTGCGATAATTGCATTGCTGTGAAGGGCTGTCCCATTCTCCTCTCTACATTTTTTCCCCCTCTTTTTTGTGTGTGCGATTTGTCTCTTAAGCCGGCGTAACGTCTCGGACGGGGCTGCAGAATGTGGAAAGCAAATTGGAGGCAGAGCGTGAACAATGCAACATGGAACACTGCTGGGGTGTTCTTTAGTGAAAATCACCCCTGCTGGATGAAGAGAGAGAGAGGGGAGAGTGAGAAAGAGGGAGAAAATAAAAAACAGAGTAAATAAGGAGGTAAAGAAAGAAAAACAGATGGATAATAAGACAAACTATTTACCCACTACAGCATTCAGGCTCTTAAGAGTTTCCTCTCAAAAGTGATCATTTTAAAGCACTTCAGACTAAACCACAAAGACTTGCCGTGCCCTTTCGCCCTCTGTTTGTGTGGATAGCATTACAGTCTGCGGATTGTTCCAGTGACAGGAACAGACTTGCATTTTAGTGCCAAGCTTGTGGAGAAACCGTTTGTGATTGTGAATATATAGTTGACTGAAAGTAAACAGATTAGAGGAGAGGAAGCTTAACTGTTGAAGGCCCCTTTTTGATGTTTAAGAGCCTAATTTGATTTTTTACCTCCCATTGTTTCAGTGTTTTGCTCCTCTAATCCACTTTAAAGTGGAGGTAGCTTTCATCCTGGTGCGGGGGTTCAGGGAAGGAGGGGGAGAGGGAAAGAGTCACTAGCTACCGTTTCCCTTCTCCTTTCCAAAGAGAATTTGTTTTTTTTGTCTGTTGGTTTTTTGCGAGGTGAAGGTAGCTAACCAACAGCCCCCTCAGCCACTTTCGTCTCTTGTTTTTAAACACTCCAGTGTCTCAATAAACCCCCATGGCCACACAGCAATAGAGGCCTATTAGACCCTGGTGCTGTATTAGAAAGGAAAGAAAGGGTGAAGCATGGGGGGTAGGGGGGCACAGAGACAGATAAAGGGAAAGAGGGCGGTGGAAAATGCCAGCAGAAGTAGCAGTGAAATGACCAGCTTGGCGATACAGGCTTAATGCGCCCTCCTCTGTGACCCTGAAAACACACACACAAAACAGAGCACAGACATTATCCTCCTGCAGCCCTGAAAAGAGCGGCAATGAAGCTGACCCTTTGTGTTCCACGGCCCTATCCGCACCATTGACTGCAGTTTTTCTTAAGTCTGTTCAAGGGAGACAGAGAAAGAGAGAGAGAGAGAAGGGTCCAATTCTTATGAACCATCTGTGACTAAGTTTGTATTCATTGGACCAGCCAAACAGATTTGTACATTGGTACGTTTGTTTTTATGTGGTTTGAAAATGTTTGTTTTCCAAAAGGCAGTGTCTTGAAGTCCTTTTTCATAATGCATGTGTGAACTGATCTGATAATTGTAAATATGCTGTAAATTGTACTAGGCAAACCTTAATCTGTTAATAAGTTTGGATGTTACTAATTTAATTCATATAGTTAAGAATTAGAGTAATGTGTTTTCTATAAGAATCTTTTTCTTTGAAATCAAATACAACAAGCAACCAAAAATATACAACGTGCTCGATAAATAGATTTTGTGCTCTGTATTATATTATATAGAAGAAAACAAGGAAATAAGAAAAAGATCCTGGTCCTCTGGGGAGTGGGGACAAATGGCCATGTAACCTTCTCCCACTTTCATTCAGTCTCCTTTTCTCTATCCACATGTGTGTGTTTGTACACTTTTATGTATGAACATGTATTTGTGTATAACAAAGCAAGATCAACAGTACTCTGATAACTTTGCTCTGTACTAGGGGGAAATCTGTGGGTGGAGGCCAGGATACATATTGATAAATATTACCACTCTGTGTGACATCCATTTAGCTGTTGTTTTCTTTTAGACTCATAGGTACAGAAGGAAAGAATGGCAGGAGACAACAATATATATATATATTGAAAAAACAGATGAAATAAAAGGGAGGTAGAAAGAAAGGAAGAAGAAAGAAATGGGAAGAAGGATGGGTAAAAAAACATGAAAGGATAAGTAAGGATGGAGGAAGGAAGGAAAGAAAAAAAGATAGGTAGGAAAGAAATGGGAGGAAGAAGGAAAAATAATGAAATTAAAGGAAAATGGGAAGGAATGGAAATGTATGGAAAGAACAAAACAAAAAGAAAGAAAGAATAATGAAGGAAAATATAAGGAAGAAGATTAAAATGTGAAAGGAAAAAAGTTAGTAAGTACTGATGGAAGGAAAGGAAAAAGTAATAGAAGAGAGAAAGGAAATAAAAAATAACAAAAGGAAACAGGAAGGAAGAAAATAAATATGAAGGAAAGAAAGAAAAAGAATAATTTAGGAGGGAAAGAAGGGAAAAAAAGGAAGATGTAGAAAAAATGTAGTCGCCCATCAATGGTAAGATAGTATCAGTCTGCATGGCTGGGCAGACATCAGAGTGCCAGAGACCTTATTGCTTTTAAGTGGCCACCAGGCAGAGTCTGCGGCTTGAGCCTGCTACCTTTCAAAGTCACTTAATCCCACTCCAGTGCCTCCGATAGCCCTAATGATCCACACAGGAGACTCTCCACCCTGCGCACCTGAATGCTTGCTGCTTTGCAGCCATTCACACTGACTGCACTGTCACTGCGTTAGTGTGTTTGAGTGTGTGTACTCATACACAAAGTTCTCCTTTCCTGATCACTGGCCAAACGGCCACGAGCCCACAGGAGACCCTCGTCTCAGCCAGCTGGCTCAAGCTTTGACCCTCACAAAAGTAAGAGCTCTGGAAAGACACTGTTTCCTTCAACCATATCTAATAAGGGAACTACTTTATATATATATATATATATATATATATATATATATATATATATATATATATATATATATATATATATATATATATATATATATATAGCGTTACCACTCACTACACCTATAGAATTTTACTGATGATTATTCAGAGGTTAAACCGATCTAATCATGTTTTTCCAGAGAACTGTAACAGGTGGTGGTCCTCCTGCACCCCCTACACCAAGCCCAGCTGGAGCACTGCATGTGTGTGAGGGCTGCTGGGTGGATTTGGGGTGTGTACTGGGGTACTGATGCGAGCCTAGAGGAGGGAGGAGGGAGAGCTAGGCAGAAGTTGAAGAAACAAGGCCTTTCGGGTTGAGGGGCATTTGTGGAAAGGGCGGAAGGATGACATCATCCGGAAGGAAAGTTCTTATACTCTTTCATCTCTCTGGGTGACCATGGGGACTCACAAATTTAATACACATGATAATTCATCCGGTATCTGTGAACTAAGTCGTGCCAGCCAAGCATGACAAAATGCAGTCTGGTGAATAGCTGAAGAATACTCAGACGGTAACGTGCATACAACTCGCTACTGATCCTCCTACCCGCTCGCATACCACCATCTCCCATGCTTTAATGGCCATTTCCTTTTCAATTCAGTGCACACAATACAAACATCAGTCAGGTCCCCAAACGCCTGTCAGAGTCGCTGAAGTGCCAAGAACGGATGGAGGCAAATGAAAAAGAAAAGAGCGGCCGACGATGACTTAGCACCCAGCTCTTGCCCTCCTGTCTGATGGCTAGAAAGAGAGGGAGAGAGAGGATGATGGGAGCCAGTTTAACAATCTGCCATCTTCGGGCTGTCCTGATGTAGCAAAAGTGTGTTCAGATTATAGGGCTTGAAGAAAGGGGGTGGGCCACTTGAGAGGCACAGCCACTGACATGATGGAAGCCTAATGGCAATAATTGCCGGTGCTTTGACAGGGCCTATATGATAGTGCACAATAAACACCCTGTGTTTTTCAGGTCAAATTTACACCAAATTGCAGCGCTGTGCTGAAACCGGCTGTTTTGCTGCCCTCCGTTTGGTTGCTGTCATCACACTCTCTGATTTACTCAATCAAAGCTGTCTTTTTTTTATATTCCAGATAAACAGAGCAGAGCCTGGGCTTTGGAATGCTTGACAGGTGTAAAAATGGGGTAGTTAAATAGGTTATCCTCCCCCATTTTTTTTTTTTTTTTCCTTTTCATATTATTATTTTGATTTCATTTGGCAGGGGAGTTTTGTTTTTCTCAGCAAGGAAGTTTGACATCTTAATTAAAGACAAGGAATCATAACCCAGGCACTTTTCAATTAGACCACTTCTGCAACCTCCTTTCCCATCACTCAAGACAAAACCACCCACCTCTTCATACCCTCTGTCCCCCTGAACCCTTAAGACGCAGTGCACTTGTTATTTAAGAGAAGCTATGGAATTTGCCACAGTTCAGTTCTGTTCCTTACAGTTTTTATGAGGTCACTTTTCAACCCATTGACTTCTATATCATCACTTTCCAGTGTTGGGAAAGAGATCTCAGCCTAGCTGGGGATTAATCCCCTAAAATAGGTACCACTTGTAATTTCCCAGGCAAGGCATTGGGGTTAGTTTGGACTCCTAAGATCCTAAGTTCAATTCAATTCAATTCAAGTTTATTTGTATGCACTTTTTACGATACAAATCATTACAAAGCAACTTTACAGAAAATTAAGTTTTTACAATATTTAGTATTGCTCTACCGAAAAAGCTCTACCTCCTTTAGTGGACATTGCTATCCTAGGAACTACCAAAAGTAGTGCTGCCCTTCTCCTATCTGAAGCCTCTGGACCCATGTTGCCAAACTGCTCTTACTTTTTTCACTTTGTACAATAAGTAATTGCATGGCATGGGGTGAAAGAAATCCAAGGGGGCTGTAATGATTTTGAAAAGGATAGGAGAGACATGGGAGGAGTACAAGGAAGAGCACTGGAGGTTGGCGGGTGGGGGGGGGGGGGTAACATTATTAAAACAACAGACCACTCAAAAGGAGGCTATCCCTGCACCTGATCGACCAGCATCATGTGTGCCAAAATGTTTCTTTCTGATCTCAGTTCAAAGACAGCAGGGAAGAGATTCAAAGCATTCAGAAGAGAGGGAGGGAAGAGGGGGGTTTGGATTGTTGGCTTACTACAAAAAGGCACATCCCTAGTCCCTGGAGTCCACAAAGCATTCAAGCAAATACTGAGTAGTGGACATGCAGTTCTTAAGCTGGTCTTAAAGAAAGGAATGCCCTGCTACTGAGCACAGGACCTACATATTCAAACAGAGCAAGTGTGTGTAGATGACAGAGTTGCCTTCATGTGCACATCTGTCAACGTGATTGTGCCTGGGTTAATATCACCACATGATGTTTGGGCTCTTAGATATGCTTTCAGGCCAGTTCGTTTTGTCCGTATGTGTCTGTGAGCCAGGTTACCAGTGGTTTGTCCTTGGGCTCCATACTTTATAGTATTGGAAACATTCTGTAGAACCGCCTGAAAGCCTCCAGGCTGATTGCCTTAACAGTAAAACTAATAGTAGAGGAGTTCTTGTGCAGCTCCGGTAAGAAGCCAGCTTTCAAAGGCTCAGCCGGCAGGCCTCACTGAAGACCAGCTCCCATAAGCCTAAGAAACTTAAAGTTCAACTTGAGGAATGTCAGAGGTTAGTGTTGAAAAGCTAAAAAGCTTGATGTACAGTCACAATTAAGATAATGGAATGAAGCCACTGGAAGTCTCCTGTGTTGTAAATAGATGTTTTCCCGTTTCTTCTCCTTTTTTCTGCATTTGTAGAAATTTATGTCCTGTTTTGGCGGAAGATACAGTAATGTTTTATGGCACATTCTCAGCTTCAATTTCCTCCTGTAGTATAGCAGGCTTGCTGAGGAGAATGCCTAGGCCGAACTGCAGCCATTTTTCCATTATGTCCCTGTGATGTGGCCACAGTGTAATTGTAGTTTTGTGGTGACGCTATCGCCACAACATGACAGCACCTCCCCAAACATTATGACCTATTTTTGAAAGGAGGGATGCAGGGAACTTTCCACCCACGCTTCTGGCTGACTCAGAGACAAAGGCTTAGGTAATCTCTCAGAAAGCAAACCACGGCCTGCATTTAATATATTTCCCATTTATAAACTCCCAATTCTTTCAAAGATTCACATATTTCCAAAGATGACTGGAACAGCGTATCTACTTATTGACTTAGGTTTTGTTTTTCTTGAAGGTGAAGTGAGGAGCTTGCTGGTTATGTTTGTTTGTGTTTGGTCTGGTCTTTTTTGACCCATTGAGCACCCCTTGAGCACTTCCTGTTTGACCTGTCCCATCTGGGAAAGTAATTTTAGCCTTTCTTTTTGTCTGTGCTGCCCACTCTAAGAAGTTGTGATGCCATAATAAATGGTCAACCCCTGACAACCCATCCAGCCATAGTCAGACAGCAGACACGACACTGTAGAGCGGACCGAACCTCACAGACCTACAGATGAATTCAGCTCTTTCTTTCTGTGTTTTTGGATGACTTTCTCTCTTTTGCTTGTTCTCTTTTGCTTTCTTCTTCATCATTCTATGCCCCCCATTCTGTCTCTCTCTCTTGCAGCCATTGTTTATGAAGAGGGATTTATTGGTCTGTAGGGCTGTTAGGTGGTGGTGGGCTTCAGTGCTCAAGCAGTCTACTGGGGTAAGCTCAGGGACTGCTTGAATACACCTCAGTGGACTGAGAGCTATCCTAACTTCCATCTTTACCTTCCAGCTCTAGAAAAGGTTGAATGAGGTCAAGAACAAGGTATTTCTCTGCAGTAGGTGGTGTTGGGACTTATGTAAATGTAATTTTTTTGGAATATAAATCAGTTAATACCCTTTAAAAAAAAAAAAAAAAAAAAAAAAATATATATATATATATATATATATATATATATATATATATATATATATATATATATATATATATATATATATATAGTTTAATTTCTATCATAATTTTTTTTTACATTTTATTTTTATTTTGCAGCTTTCAAGATTATTTTTGCATTACACTTGTCCTTTCAACAGTGGTCTACTGGAGGCATGATAAGTTGGAATATTAAGCAGTGTAATGTTGGTCTTTATCCAGTCATCAAAACAGAATTCAACAGTAGGTCATTACACTTAAATCACGATATGTATCTGTAAATATAAAGCCACAAAAGTTGATTTAAATATGAATCCTGCAAGTTCTGCGTGTCTCTGTTAATGAATGGCGCATACACGCGGTTTCATTTACCACACACACACACACACACACACACACACACACACACACACACACACACACACACACACACACACACACACTGAAGCGCGTGTGAAGCTTGTGGTGATTTCAGTGTTTGTTGTCTTCGTGCAACCCATCAAAATGAAAGTCCGGTACTATTTTTCAGTAGAATGTACATAGCCTACTACTACTACTAAAATGAAACAAACATTATTTTTTAAGGATTAATCACACAACATTTCATTCATGTTTTAATTAGTAAATCCCCTTTGTTTGCCAAAAGTAAAGTTTTCTTAATTTTCAATAATTAAAAGATAAATGATAAATGAAATGAATGTTTAATGCCTTCATTTGATAACCAGAAAAATGTAAATACACAACACAGAATTTCTGTAGGAATAAAAATCATAAGGCTACTTTAAGAAAAAATTCAATTAATAAATTAAGTTGTTTATACATTAAAGTAATTAGACATTCTTAAACACAGAATTTGCTAACAATGAAAATATATAAATAATATAGTGAAAAAAAAACATTTCATAGGGCCCTAAACATGTAATTTTTGTTAAGCTTTTAATAAATTGATGTTAAAATGTAAATGTTTCATTATTTTAATTTATTAGACATGCTTTTTTATTAATACGTTTTAATTTAAATACTAAAAAGGAGTGGAGAAAAATTAAAACAGTGAAAAAGCAATACAGAACAATTAAAATGGAAAAAACAAAGGAATTTGAAAAAAATAAAATATAATTTAGGAAAGAATAAAATTGTTGCATCCCCCATTGCTTTATTATTTATTCTATGGATACATTAATCGTATTATATATATATATACTTTTTTTTTTTTTTGCATTTTATGTAATATAAACCTATATCTTGGTAATAATCCACTTTATTTAGGCGTGCATATAGATATGAGTATGTTGCAGGCATAGCTGACTGCTTTATAGAGCCTGGGATTTCCCTTAGTGTTGTTTGGTCTGTGATGTGTCTTAGACCCAGTCAGACAGACAGGTGTCTGGGGTTGGTAGTTAGTCTGGGTCATTAGCGTGCTGTGCTGAGCTGTAAACCTTCATTACTTTCCGAAGAGCCAGCCTTTTTTACGAAGGACGGACGAGAGGACAGGGGAAGTGGGTGGGCTAGGATGAGCCCTCCTATCGCTGAAACACGTCTGGAAATCCACACACTTCCACACAATAAGACAGTAATTTCACTTGTTGTCATTAAATTAATTCACCGTTTACTTCATGAAAATTCCTGGGCTAACTGTAAATGGTTCATCAGAGGATGAAAGAAAAATAGTTTGACTAAATAAAAATGAACCAAATTGTAGCAACTTGCTTTTCCCCTGGACTGACTTTACTTTTCCACAGACATCACTGGCAGTTATTGTTAAGCTACTGTTTTAGCAAACTCACATTTGATCCAAAATCAAGTTTAACCCTACATTTGTTCTCATTGAATACTCAGTTTCTCATACAGAGGTTAAAATGGGTTGTAAATGACGGACTACTTTGTTTTTTAAGCTTTATTACTTTTGGATCATTGTCATTAGTTCTAGACAACAAAAACAGCTCGATGGGTAGTTTACATTTAAAGACCATCAAGTTCGCATTTTTACATTTCCTGCATCTCCACACAAATACATCGTCATACCAGGAGTGTAACCAGGACTACCATGGAGCGAGTGAGGTCACAGCTGTGCTCACTCCTTTGTAAAGTGCAAATCTCTTCACCCTTTCCAATAAGAACAGATAACAGCACTTATCTTACCAGCATCCGTCTTTTTATTCTCACCACTCTCTGTCCTCACAATTCTTTTATGTGCCAGAGATCTTTAACACAGCCAGGGTTGATTTTCTTTATCACTGCAAAAGTATGAGACATTTTTTAGTAAAAAAAAAGGTTTGGAAATTATTTGAAAATTTGAAACAAAGAAAAGTACATACTAAAACACTTAATATGCAATCTTAATTAATGTTATTCAAATTTTCACTTAAATTGATTGCTAATAATATAATTTATTAAATTGTATTAAATTGTAAAAAGGCAAAATAAAAGCACTTTCACTGGTGATCTCATACTTTTGGATTCCAGTGTATACGTATGTTTGTACAAACATGCATATGCGCATCACACACTACACCTCTTCATTACTTGCATCAAGGGTCTTCAATATTTCATTTGAGCATGCTAATCGTATTACCTGACTTGACGTTACACAGATAGGGAGTAATGGGCACAGATTTGTGGAATTATTGGCTGATGGTGTGTACGTGAGTGTCAGGATGTTTAGTGATCTTACTGACCCAATGAGTTAAACAAAGACAACGTATTTGTCTTTTTCTGTGTGTGAGAGAGTGAAAGAGAGCAAGAGGATGTGTATAAGACACTGTCAAAGAGATCGAGGGCAAACTGTGCGGTTTGTGCATGTGTGAGAGAGAAGCTGTGTCGGCAAAAGAGAGAGATTGCTGATAAAGATCCGTGTTAACCCTGCGTAGCAGCAGACTGAATGGAGGGGAAAATTAGGCCTGATATAATACTCATGAATGGGACTCGTGCGGAGAGAGAGATGTGTGTCACCAGCGGTGCGCAGAGAACGTTTGAGGACTTGAAACTAAAATCCCTGCACTCACATTTCTGTCTACCAGCCGTTCCACAGTCCTCCATAAGGTTGTGTGATGAGATATATATTTCTCAAGCTGCGTGTTATTAAAGACCATGTTCATTTTGGAATAATTTTTAATCCTTATTTTGGAGCTAAGCAACAATGAGTTGTGTGCTCTGCTGGAGATGTTTCCCACAGATTTGTTAGCATGAATGTAATTTTCACTTGTAATTCAGGAAAACAGAATCTGTCATATCTCTATGCGTGTTTAACAGAACCACTGTTCTGGTTATAAAACGGTTATATTTACTGGTGTGTGTGTGTGTGTGTGTTTGGCTGTGGCGGACCATTCATGTGAGAGTTTGGCCACAGAAGACATTGTAGGGATTAAATGCAGGTTAATGGGCTGTTTGGAATGGTTAAGACTGAGTGAGAGTGAGAAGAATGGTTGGAAACGGCTGCCTCAGTGTGATTGATTCTCCAGTTAAAGAAGGCCTGGGGACGGGATCCATTAGCACCACTGAGAGGAGAAAGAAGACAGTGCTAGCAAGAGCTTCTGCCCTGTTCAGTCAGTCTACAGTAAGAAATCCATGAGTGGAGTAAGAAACTCCAGCCAATAGTGAAAAAGAAAGGTTAGCTAGCAGCAAAGGTAATGATAGCAAAGCTGAATATTATACCATGCAAAAATGACTTCTTTGTTTTTAATGTTTCTATTCTGACTTGTTTTCTAGTAAATATATTAAATTAATTATTATAAACAGATCACTAGCTGTCTTTCCCTGTTTATTTTTATTAACAAGAAACAAGACAGGTTTACATAATAAACAATACTGCATATAAGACATTAAGACGTTTCATAGATTGTATCTTGAATGTAATTGCATTTTGTCTTATTGCACCGGTAGATTTTTGTGCAATGTTGCATCTCAAGTAGAAAAAAAAACATTAACAATACAGTGTTTGCAGTGTATAGGTTGATATATGTTGTATACATGCTGCACGTAACATCTTTTAATTTGGGTGTGTATGTACTTGATATCTGTTTCACTGATATCATACCTTTTATTATAAAGTTATGAGTAAAGACCCCCGCAGCATTTTGCAGGCAAATCAGTAGAGCTGTGAAAGAGATCTATAAAACAGGCCCTAGTGGCCAGCGAGAAAAGAGGAGGTATAAAAAACAAAACATGGCTGAACACACACACTCTTACTGCATGACCCCTACTATCCATCTGACTGAGCTATGACACACACAATTGCCTCATAATTCTTTCACACCAACAAAAGTCTAAGGAGTGACAAAAACAAAGAGCTGTTATAAAGGAAGCAAAAGGGGATGGCAGAGATAGTGTCAGGTGTATAAGAATAACTGTGGGTAGCCTATATATCTGTATGTGTTTGCATGAATATGTAAGGCTTGTTACACCAGTTAACAGAATAACATGATGATTTGCCCTCTGAGTCTGTTGTCCTCCCATCAGAAAACCTAAGTCTATTGTTACCTTTTAGTTCTGCCATGTGCATGTGTCATGTATGTGTGTGAGAAATGTTCCTGGGTTCCTCTGAGATCTGGGTCCTCTCTGATGGTAAATCAGTAGCTGTGTTAATTGGTACAAAAACAACACTTTGGCAGTATATAATGTTTTATGTGTCTTTCATGTCCTTAATTGTAATACTAATGAGGGGTTGTATATCAGGGGAGTGCCCTGTTCTGCTCAGCTTGCTGTGTTTGATAAGCTCCTTAGTGGCATCACCGGAATATTCTTCTACCACAGCTACTCAGGCAGAACACAATCAGCACCCGCCTCTCATTTGCAATCAGTAATTAGTATGCAAATGAGCCCAGGGGACCACACAAGTACTAGTGTATTACAAGGGTCTGATTATGACTCCTCAGGGTCCTCAGGGAAGACAGCGGAGTACTGAGGAGCACTTCGCCTCCCCACACGCCATGGCTTCCGAGTGTGGCTGTTTATACGGCCCTCTCATTGGTGTCTGTGCCAATCAGTCACAGTGTATGCCCAATGTGTGCCATTTCCTGTGAATTAAAAGGCTGTGGGGTTGAGCGTGTCAGAATATGCATGGCATTAAGACCTGCTGTTTATGAGTTAGCCATTTTTTGTGCATCCAACTGAAGGTGTCTGTGACGATAATCCCAGTAAAGCTTCCTTGTGAGTGTCATGAATAAACGTGGTTATTCATAGCATGAATATATCACACAGGAAATAAAATTGATTAGATTTGTTCATGCTCTCTTGGTGAATTTTAGTCTGTGCATTCTGAAATCTTCACACCCCACCAATAAATCCAAATGAAAGCAGACAGCTGGCAGGGAGAATTGGTTGTCCATAATGGACATGCTGGACATGCTTGACCCCCATAGTCCCAAAGTGTCAGTCTGAATTGGGTTCTTAGCTAAACTTTGCCCTTGTGCCTGATTTTCCATGTGACCTGACTTAGAGAGAACAGAGAGATGCAGGATCTATAACACCTTTCCTTTGTTTATTTGCACAGGCAGCATGAGATATTGGCTGGGGAGATTATTGGCATATTGATGGCTTTAGATCAGGCACAGGAGATGCTCAGTGGACTCTGCCTAGCCATAGTCAGGGTGAGGAGGGTGAGGAGATTAAGATTCTCTAGTGCGAGTCAGGGGATAGTAAATTGGTTTAGGGTTTGGTGTGCACAAAGGCAACATTAGGTAAGATCTTTGAGGTAATTTCTTCTCCTCAGCTTCCTTATGATAGCATGGATGCTCCTGCAGTCCAAATGCTCCACTGGGGGCCTGTTCCACCAAGCAAATATTATTGCACACCCAAATAATTTATGAGAAGCATTCACCCCCCACTGGCAACTTCCCTCGTATCCCTCCTGTGATGAAGCTGCTATCTGATGGCTCTCATATAGAGGGTTTTTATGACAGAAGGTTTGTTCCCTGTCTCCATATTTTACGCACTGAAAGGGGAAGGGAGGTTGGTAATGATACGAACTATGCCAAGGTTTGTGCTGTGACAGCTGTAATTGTGGAGCACATTAAAAGGAGAGCGGGGAACACCTACTTCACCTTATATTTTTCCTAAAAGGACATTGTGTCAAGGGAGAAACCGTCAGATGGCCCGACATGTTTCATATGCCTTGTTGTGTCCAATATGAGGTTTTTTTTTTTTTTTTTTTTTTGATGCTCTGATTATAGGTGTTGGACTGAAGTGTTCTATGTCGATATTTTAATGTATGATCAGATATGTCCCCCCATAAACCCTGGTAGGTCTGATTAATGCATGTATGCACTGAATTTGGATTAATAGGTTTCCCAAGACTAGGTTTGAGGGGGTCAACCTGTATGTCACATGAATATCAATTAATCATCTCCTAAATTGGTGGCAGATGTTATATATTAGTATAGTTTAAAAGGGTCAAGCAATCACCAATTTTTACTCAATTAGCAGTGACCATTGTATCATTTG
Organism: Carassius auratus; assembly: GCF_003368295.1. Lineage (NCBI taxonomy): Eukaryota > Metazoa > Chordata > Actinopteri > Cypriniformes > Cyprinidae > Carassius > Carassius auratus. The sequence continues at coordinate 29,329 of NW_020528426.1, forward strand.
GTAGCCCATGGAGATGGTTTGGGGAGGTAGTTTATTATAAGTTCTTCATTAAGTGGTTCCTGGACCTTTCACTCCCCTCACAGCTAAGCATTGTTTCTGTCCAGCCTTGGATTCTCTCCTGATCTAGTTCCTTCAGGGAAAGAGAATAAACCCACAATCCAGCAGTAAATCTATGTGAGACATCACCACTATCAGTGTCCTAGCACTCACAGTGAGGTTAGTGAAGCTTAATGATGCTATTCTGCCACCCAGCAGCAGCTCAATGACCTTTTCAAGGTGGACAGCTCTCCCTAAAAGGGTTAAAGCACAAGGAGCTAAGCGCACAACCCCTTGGGAGTACCCCCCAACCCGCCCCGTCGAGGTGGCATTGTTTCCTTGGACAAACATTCCCACAGAAAGGGGAAAAAGCCATTTGGCTCCCCCAGCTTGTGCTGCTTTCACTGGCTGAGGGGTCTTTCCAGTCAACAGCTGGACATGACGTGACAAATTGGGGCTTTTGTCTTTGTCTCAACGGAGTATGGGGAAACGGAGGAGAAAGTGTTGTGAAAGGTTGGGGGGCCTGTGACACTGAAGTGATGTGGGAGCCATAGAATGCATTGTGAATTGCACAGTTTAAGGGGAAAATATGTTGAGGCTTTGTTTCAGATTGAAACGCTCGACTTCATCGAAGGAGGTCTGAAAAGAGACATTTTCCATAGGTCAACCGTGCTTCTTGTTGTTCAGACCACAGGTAAGCTGGAATGCTGATGCACAGGAAAAAAAGTTCAAACTCAGACTGGTTTTATGGAAGTGGATTCGGTTACAAATGAATCTCTGCAAACCTTGTAAACCAACCCGGAATAGCTAAACATCTCACCACTGTAATTATTTTCTGGATTCTGAGAGGCTGTTAAAGAGGATCTGAATACAAGCACCAGTTAGCACCAATTACATTCTAGGATTAACTTAATTGGCTCTGAATTGCATATTTCAGTTTCATCATCATATTTCAGTTGGACTTGAGCAGTATTTTTTATTTTTATGTATGTAATTCAAATGCGTTATCTCAACTGAAATCATACCAATGCCTATTTTATTTTTATTTATATATATATATTTTTTTTAAATGTTTATAATATGGACTAAAATTGAATTTGCCATTGATACACTTGCTCCAAAAGTCAAGTCACATATGACACGTATTAATCCTTTTAAGCAATGTCTCCTATTATGCATTGTGTTGTGTATACTTAAATATAACTGAGAACTTAGAGATGCATTGAATTCTCGGTGTCATGCTGGGCTCAGCATCTCGTCAGTGGTCATTTTATGAAGCGCCCCTCCCAGAATGGGGAAAGCGATTCCCCCCGTTGATGACCCTGGGGTGAAAAAGCTCTGCATTTGACAGAGTCCACCTCTTAACTTGTTAACTTGCTAATTGGCCCGCAGTCACTTCATGAGCTGAACAATGGACTGCTAGCTGAGCGATGAGGTTCTCTCTTTGAGAGGCTGGGCGAAGGGGACCAGGTGGCAGTACTGGGGAGCAGAAAAGGGGACGGCTACCCTGGAGTGTTGTGTGTGGGGTCTGGCTGGGTTACCAAGGGGACGGCAGGCTGATACATTATCTAGAAGAGTATCAGGGTGACCCAGGGAGGTGGGTGGCGGCGGGTGGTGCACGATAGGCTGTGTATCCCCAGTTACCACCCCCACCAATCCCCTTTTTACCCTCTTTTCTCACTGTCTTTGACCCTCCACTTGCATTAGAAAGTGGGACTTGTTTTGCCAGTGTATGCCTGGTAGTGTGGAGCCCTGATAAAGGGACTAAACGGAGGGCCGCTTAGACACAGAGCATGTTTGGTAATTAGGAATAGCTTACAGGGCCATTTCACCGACAGCTGCTCCAGTGCAAACATGGGGCCGGCCAGAGGGATCTAGTGCATTGTGATCTGTTTGTGAGAACAAGGTTGCCAAGTACAATAGGCCAGCATGTGCAGCGGGGATGCCAGGCGCCCAGAGTGTGTCTGTCTGTGGCAATGGCAGCATAAACACTCATTACAACTGAAAACAGCGGAGGCCGGTAGATTTGAACAATCTGTCATGTATATGCAGCACAGTGTCTTTTAGGGGCAAGTTGGGCAACATACCTCTCGTTCTCGCATGCCACGTGGCATTCTGTTCTTCTGCATACTTTCACAATTTATAGATTTCAATAAAAAATTTGATTTTGTTGAAAAAAAAAAATACACAGTCTGGATATTTTGTGTAGAAGTAGAGCTACTGTTGACTCCTTTTGTATCTTGGTACCACATGAGGCTCAGTTGGACGACTGGAATTAAATAAATGACCACAGAGCTCTCACATGTGTTCGCCATGTTACAATAACAGCTTCTGGCCTATCCCGACAGTCCTTGGTGTGGCACTGCAGAGCCAGGGCAGGTGAACTCATGCCTAACTGAGTGCTCTTCCTATGGTTTGATTCCTCAGGAGAGACCCAGGTTTACCCCGGACCTTGTATATTTTCATGGCTTCTTTCTGTTTATCCACAGCTACTCCATCTGGCATACAATCTAAGGAAAAATATCCCCTCCTTTTATTCAACCGAAACCACCAAGGTTGCAAGAAAAAGGCCATGTTTTTTTTTTTTTTCTCTCTTTTTTTTCTCATGTTTACCTCTGGTCCTCCATCTTTCATTTACTGTTCCAAAATGTGTCTGTGTGTATATCTGTCTGGCCCCATTTCTGACCATCCCGATCTGTCTGCCTTTCTTGTTACACAGCATGTGTCATATGTCTTATGTATTTGTTAGCTTCTAAGCTATGTCTGAGAACCAAATTTATTCAGAATTACATAAAAAATAACTAATTCTTTTATGGTTTTGAAATGTCATGGGCTGTAAATCTTCAAAAACATTATTTATTAACTTACTGGTTTTTGAATGAATAATTCATGATTTTTGTCAAAAACGGTTACCTCAAAAATATTTTCAGACATTTTGGAAAGTCTTGATTGTGTAAAGTCAAATGTAGTGTATGGAAAATGTGTTACTTTTTTTTCGTCAGTTACACCACATGATGTGTTGAGAGTCATTAAACCGTTCTTATAATGGTACAAAGTTTTTCAAAACCATATAAAACCAATATGTATAAATCAAATTTCTAATGACTTCTTGTAGACTACATTTTCATTTCTTGTGAATATCCTTTTCTCATCATTGTTGCTTGAATCTGTCTGCTTGAAGCTACAAAAAAGCCACTTTTGTAATGCTACATCTGGCTGATTATAGAAACTGTTTCCTTTTCCCAGTTGCATACTATGTGTCATAGCTTATTGTCTTTGTGAGTGTTAACCACTCTGTTTCATCTTAGCAGGCTGCCAAGTAGCCAAGCTAGATCTGAGAACAGACTCAAAGTTTCCCAGTGGCTAACAGGCATTAACATGTGCGTTGTCCTGCACTGAGCTGCAGCCCAAACAGAGCAGATCATTTGAGCGCTCCTGCTCCTCATTACAAGCCTGCATGCTCCCACTAAGTAATGTGGATGGTGTGCACAGGACTCAGTGACTCCTAACAAGCCCCTATTGTTAAACTGTACCTCCTCAACCGCACCATAAGTAAACCATTACATCAATAAGCCGGCATTGCTCAAAAGGCCACAATTAAATCCTCTCTCCAGCATGACTGAAAAAATGCTGATTTTAGCAGTCTGGCACAACAGCAATTCGCCTTCATGTGCGGACATACACATATAAATGCACCTCTTTTCTGTCTACCCTGTACATGGGCTGATGCCTTTAATGTGGGTCCCTGCTTTCCCAAACAGCCTGCCGTGTCTGTAGCCCCGATGCTGTGTTTTCTTACTCCAAGCCACTCCGGTAGACTGGCCTTGATGTGCGCACACAGGAAAAGGTTACCCATGTCGACAGGAACAGAATAAGCACTCCATCAGGCCTCAGTGTCTAACAATACAAACATGATCTCTATATTTAGAGTTTGGATCTGTATATTTGTCTCATGCTGGGAAAAAAAGGGGGCTGAAAAAGTGCTATCATTTAAAACCACTGGCACAGAATGATAAATAAAACCCCTCACCATCATGGTCGCTAGAGCTCAGGGCCATAGGAACCTAATTTCTCCAGCTTTTGTCTCTACCTTGTGTATGTGTAAGATGGTTCACCCTTGACTGGTGTGCCCTCTCCATGTGTGCGCCCCCTTCTGAGCTTTTACCCCCCTGCCTGACATCTGTTAAGCTGCTAAAGAGAAAGTTGTGTGCTGAGACTGGTGTGTCTTGCTGGGTGGATTTGAACAAGCACATGTCTGTTCTACCCCGGTGGCCTATGAAATGAGAAAATCAGCCACTGTGATACCGACGGGAGCAGGACTTGGGTGATAAATCTGTGAAAAGGGGCTTTTTTGCGTGTGTGTGTGTGCGTTGAATGTTAGTACTCCTTGCAATCGGATGCATGTGTGTGTGCGTGTAGGCAGTTCCAAGATTTGGGGATTTGATCTCACACTGGCAGAGATCTGTGTGTGTTTAAAGCCATCACCCCAAATGCACATCACATTAAAACATGTATGAGCTCATTCTACGTCCTCAGTCATCTGCGTTTCTGCCCTCTATCAAATATTCAATAATTCATAGGCTCGCGCCACGCGCAGATTGTCGAGTTACAAATTCCTGAAATCATCACCCAGATAAAAATGAAATTAATTCTGACCTGGGTACAAGTGTCAGCAGAAAAGTGTAACCTGAGTGTTAAGTATTATTGTCAAGCCTGAGTGATGTTTTTGTTTTCCCTTCTGACATCATTGGATTAAGAGCAGAACATCTGGGGAACGTTTATCACAGCTGGGCGGCTTGCTCCAGGGAAAACTAAACATAGTATCACCTCTCATATGCCACCATGCTTTTGGAAATGGCTACTGTCAAATGTCACAGAAAGCCTGATAGGATCTGCTCAAGAGATATGGGAAGAGGAAAAGAGAGTGTTTCATCTTTACCCGTCTTCTCATCCTCAAAGGAAAAAACACCACTGGGTATGTGGGGCTGGGGAGCAGACAGATCCACACCTGCACCTTGAGCATGAGTGGTTTCCGCACCACCGCCTGTAACATCAGGGTATTTGAAGGACAGGTGTTTATGCCAGACAGAGCAGACGCTGTTTCTGATTGCTACATATGATTCTATCATTTGTATGATCATCGAGGGACCCTCCTTAGGTTGTAGCTCATGTCATAGGCGCCTTGACGGACAGCTCCATCAGACGCTGGTGACCGCCGTGGCAGATGTCAGAGATCAGTGACGTCTCTCTGTCCTGTGACTCTCACAGGTGTGTTTGTGTGCATGTGTGTGTGAGGTGGACCAGTTTATGAGATGTCACCGGCCTCTCATTACTCCTCTTGCTCTCTGCACTGTTAAACTCTCGGCAGCCTCACAAATAGAGTTGTCTCGGGGGAAATGGGGCGGCACCTCTCATACCGCCTGCACCTGGTTTGAGAGAGAGGACAGTAAAAAGCTTCTGAATATAATACAAAACCTGATTTGATCTTACGGCTAATGATTCCATTAGTCCAACACTTAAATTCTTTTGAAGGTTTTTAAAGGTGAAGTGTGTAATTTAACAGCAGGGTTGTACAAAGTGCACAATTAAAATAACCGACTCACTTTCGACTCACTGACTATCTATCTATCTATCTATCTATCTATCTATCTATCTATCTATCTATCTATCTATCTATCTATCTATCTATCTATCTATCTATCTATCTATCTATCTATCTATCTATCTATCTATCTTAACTTATCTGGCTGAACTAGTTTGGTTTAAGCCAGGATTGGCAGGTTGCCTCGGGGTCCTGCCCCTCATGCGGCTCCTTACAAGTTCAGTTTGTTCAAACGCGTGAAGAAGTGAAGGTATTCATTAATGCCTTCCCAATGATCACACACTATGCTCAGGTTTCAGAGTTGCAGGTAGAAGTGGAGGCTCTTTCCAAGCCTCTCTTTCTGCCACATGCCAAATCCAGACTGGTCATTGATCTTTTCTCTTCTCATATTCAGCTCTGCTCCTTTAGGGAAAGGCCAGGAGAACCTGGGTTTGTGAGTGCTACAGTTGTCATGTTTTATGTTTATTTTGGCCTTTTGTTAATTTCATAAGGACACAAACTTGTGATCGAGTTTGCTGTGACCATTATAACCACAACCCAATATGTATGAAAAAGTATTAGTAATCTCTAGCCAGCAGAGATCTTCATATTACATACAGTATACTTTCTCCAGATTGTGTACAGCAAAAAGAAATATATATATATGTATATAAATTATGATTTAAACATATTTCAGTATAATCAGTAATTATGGGATTGTTGTCATCAGGAAAACGTTTTTTTCAAATTAACTAAAACTAAAAACAGCAGCCAAAATAAAGCGTAGAAAGATGAAGGATGTATCTGAAAATGCCCTATTGGCTGGTTAAAGTTCTCCGGTCCGCTCACCATATGTTCCCACCATGGTGGATCCCTTAAAACCTGATCCTGGCTGATTTTCAGGCCTGCCTGATCGATTTTCCCGGGTGAAAATAAAGGGATACAAAAGCATGTTAGATGCTCTGGAATCAGATCCAATCCATTAGAGAGATCAATACACTGAAGGCAAAAGGGAGAAAAAAGAGCCCTGAGTGTTGACAAAACCAAATAAATATAGATGCGCAAGAGAGGAGAAATTAGATTACTGTCAAAGAATCTAAGCACAACACTTTTAACCTCTAACCTAACAATGTGTGTTTACACCACAGCGCAAGGGATGGGGGGGGGGGTTACGGGCCTGAGACGTGAACTACAGGCGGTCTCGAGTGTCTCTGATGAAAAAACAATTGCGAGCAGCCTCAGCATATGCCCTTTTAAAACATACAGACACAACAGATGCTAGTGTTGCTCTGAAATAAGTGTATTGAATAAACTACTTCTGTATATTTTGTCTTGTTTTATGTGAACAAATTTGTACAGACATTTGTTAATTTATTCTTTCTTTCTGTTTTTGTTTTTGCACGTTTCTTCATTATTGTTGTCACATTTCAGGTAAGTTATGTTTTCATAATGTATAATCTGCCTGTGAGCTTTGTGTTTGGGGTTGGTTTAAATTTTTTTGAAAAAAGTCTCATTTTCTCTAAGATCAAAAATTACAGTAGCATTAGTAATATTGTGAAATGTTACAATTTAAAACCGTAATATATATATATATATTAGGGGTGTAACGGTTCACAAAATTCACGGTTCGGTTCGATACGATACACTGATGTCACGGTTCGGTTCGGTTCGATACGTTTTAGATACAGCAAAATGTAAAAACATCTCAACTTTTCAGAATGCCGCAAGCGCACCGCGGGTCATGTGACAAGAACTAACCAATCAGCTTCATCCTTTCCCGTAACAACGTTGAGAGCTCAGCCAAGATGAAGGATCAGCTGATCATAGTTGTATATGGATTGCAATTTTGAAATAAATTTAGTAGCAGAGCTACTGCAAGCGATTTTTAGAGCTGCAAATCCATTTATCCTTCGCTGAAATTTCCGCGTCTCATGGAGAGAGCACGTCATTGTTGCTTAGCAAAGACAGACGCCTCATGAGCGCTTCTGCCCAAGCGCTTTGGAAAGGAGGAGAAAGACGCGCTTAGCGTTTTCCATGCGTTTTTAGGCACGATATGTGAACGGCCCCTAAGGCGCTCGCTCACTCAGCACGCGCTGAAGGCTCGTTGCAAAATGTCGAATGCCTTTAACAGACCAGAAATATAAGATCCTAAAATAACCAACAGGTCTGGTGTTTGGGTTGGATTCCCTGTAAGCTATAGTTTCTAAATGCTGCAGGGATAGTTTGCTGCGTGCATGTTTCTCCTTTTTTTCGTCTTTTTTCGTCTTTTCCCAGATAGTACTGACGCATATATCCCAGATATTCCCGCTGGTGTTTTTTTTTTTTTTTTATTCCCGCTGGTGTACCCTGTCATGTTGCAGATGCGACATACCATTGTTTTTTTATCCACCACTCTCTTGCCATCACCATTATAGCTTAAAGGGAATCCAAAGTGCACCCAAACACCAGACCTGTTGGTTATTGGAGGATCTTCTCATTTCTAGTCTGTTAAACGCTATTTTGCAACGAGCCTTCAGCGCGTACTGAGTGAGCGAGCGCCTGCTGAGTAGCCTAACATAAACATATAAGATGGTGTTTTTTTCTTCTTCGGGAGTGTCAGGGGCGTTGCCTGTTACGTTGTTTGGGTTATTGGGCTACCTTGTTGAACGCATATCATTATATTTCTCTCTCTCTTTTTTTTTTTTTTTTTTCAAATATAATTAATTACTCCAACGAACCGTTCGGTATACATAATGCGTACCGCGTACCGAACCGAAAGCGTCGTACCGAACGGTTCAATACGAATACGCGTATCGTTACACCCCTAATATATATATATATATATATATATATATGTGTGTGTGTGTGTGTGTGCGTGTGTGTTTACATATACATCTTTTTACCTACATTTTACAGTTGCTGCTCAGCAAGTACTAGTTTAGTGTGTTGCTAAAGAAATATTAGGCAACTTTTTGGAATGCAGACACCCCATTACCCAAACACACAAACACCCTTCCATCTGAATGCACTCACATGTGATGGAATGGCTGCAGTTCCCACAGTCTGCTCTCCAGATGGAGTCATCTCAGGGTAAGAAACTGGCACCTGTCATACTCATAGACTCTCAGATGTGAGTAAAGCATTGGATACAGCATGCAAAACATCCTTGTCATGTTCATTTTATTGCATGTAAGATAAAACTACACTGTCCACTATGAAACCACTATGGTCTTAGTTCTTTCACGTCTAAGACAGATAGATTGTTTCTTTTGTTGGCTGTCTGATGGACTGGTCTCTCCCTTTCCTCATGTTTCTCTGTCTGCTCCCTGCCTTCAGTGGCTGAGGTGCCACTCAGGTGATTCCCATTGATTTCTACTACACAGTCTTGTCCTCTCCAGGTGTAAACAAGCTGGCTCATATTGTTGGCACTTGACTGATCGAGTCTTACTGGCAGCAGGGCTGCTCGATAGCTCTCTCCTGTAAGAAAAGCCTAGATCAGGGCATAAGATGATCTGAAGGTAGAAATCAGGTCTTAAATCTGTAATTTATGCCCACTTAGTAATCTAATGTTATCTAAAATTGTTAGGTATTACAAGACTATCAGTTCTGTTTAGTGAATCAATCAAAATACACCGAAAATTGAGCCATAGTGCTTAACATATAGTCCAAGCAGAGTTGTGGGCTGCTCAATTAAATGGTGTATCCTAATGGTTTGAGTTATATGTCAAAAACATCATGCAAAACTGCTTCTAGAGGCTTGTATTTTGAACGTACATAATGTTAAGTGGTGAAGATTAATAGCTCATATAGCTCATTTCTGAACTGTGGGCAGGTAAAATAAAGTTAGTATTATACTGGACTTACAGCATTGGTCTGTGGATCTGCTCTCTTACTTACTGGTCCTCTGTGGCTACTGTACTGTTATTGGCAGCCATCCAGAGACAGACTTTTATTTCTCTCATCTAACTGCTAATTGGCAGCTGAGTGGGGGAAAGGGAGACAGAGGGTGCAAAAAAGAGGGTAGCCATTAATGTTCAGTAATCATTGGGCCAAGTAATAGTTATCAGTGTTTTAGGGGCAATATTATCACCATGTAACGAAGGGCTTGATTGCTTTATTAGCCTCTTCAAGTCATTCTGGTATCGCTTACTAAGTCGACTCCAGAGACCCAACCCCCCCCCCCCCCACCGAACCCGATGCTCTCCTGTCTCTGCAACGGTAGTGCACCCCATGAAGAAATCAAATTATGGGGACTGTGTGTTTAAATCACAGACCCTATACCCGAAGTGACATCAAAAATGACCACAGGGGGTTATTCAGAGTTCAGGCTGGATAATGAAACCGGCAGGGAGGTAATAGAGGCAGAAGAGGTGTTCTGAATATGGGGGCTGCAGTGGGAGGGGTTAATAAAAAGGGGTTCATTTAGAGGGTATCTCCTCAAACTGACCTGCCACGCTTCTCTCGTTCTTTACTGGATTCTCGCCATGTCTCATCCGCTTTTGTGATGATGAACTGCATAGATGATATTAAGCTGGACTTTACTAGGTGAGAGAAGAGTTAAGTTGAACGTCCTTGCTGATTGTTTGTCCTTGTAAATCTTTGAGTGTTTCTATCCTCCACTAGTCCATTAATCCTTACTTTAAGCAACATTATACTTGTAGTTTGACAGTTCCAGAGGCAGCACATCCTTACGCATGATCACTTTATTAGCGCAGAGTGAGATTAAGCTGCCTGAGATCAGAGGGTGGACTTTCCATTTAAGTGTCAGTTTCAGTCATAACAAGCCTGGTAGATTCAGCTCTCAGAACTGGTTAATTGTGTGAGAGACCCCAGATGGTTGTACGTTTCTGCAGGTGTGCTTTCCCATCAGGCACCTGTCAGTGTTTGCAACATAATCCAGCATGTTTGGATTGCTATGCCACCCTCTTGTTACTCTGGACAGTTTCTACAAACAAAAACTACATTCCTGACATCTAATCTCTAATCTACATTCCTAACCTTTCAGTGTAGCCACAATAGTTTCCAAACATAGTAACAAATAGTGCCGCATAGTGTTAATGAATTTTACAATTTCTAAAGTTTCATTTTCTTTATTTATACTTTATAAAATGCATGTTTTTAATATATTTTAATATATATATATATATATTTTAATATATATATATATATATATATATATATATATATATATATATATATATACATACATACATACATACGTACGTACGTACATACATACATACATACATATACAATTTTTTTAGCATTTTATAATAATTTCTGTATGAATAAAAAGTATATTACAAAATTATGAAATAACCATTACAATGAATTAATCAAGAACTGAAAATCATTAAAAATGCAGATTTACATTATCTTCTGTGCATTCGGTGGATCTAGCTCACTTTTCATGACCTTGAGCCTCATTTCCCCGAAACACTAAATTGTGGTTTAATTTACCCCATCACTATGCCCAAGCCGAAATAAAAATCCCATTACAGGGCCCTGTCAGCGAGGTGTTGTTGACTGTCTTTTATGATGGTTGGCAAAGGCAGGGAGATGCAGCTGATGTCTTCATTTAGAACTGGTCCCTCTGGCACAGCTCCACCTGAGAGCCTAAAGCCCACGTGGCCCAGGCAGCAGGCCTGCCAGCCAGATGATTAGTAGTAAAATTTTAACGGGATCTATACATATGTCTAGCTGTCATTTTTACGAGGACGTTTATACAGGCACGATTTCGATCATCATTCACCCCAAGCCCAGCCAAGGACCGAGAGCAAAGCTGAACGTGCAGCTGTAAGATCTTGCTGCTTAACCTCACATCAGCCCATTGGGGGGTGGAGGAGAGTGGGCAGAAAAGCTTTCTGGCATTAAAGACCAATGCTCCTCTTAGTTTAATGGAACAGTCTGACTATAGTGAGGTTTGGGTGGTGTTTGAGGCAGAACCTGATATCATATTTATTGGCTGAGATCCCCTAGAGACACAAGGCATTATGTGTCTCTCATAAGAGTGGTCCAAGGTTCATATTTACAGTAGACCATATTTACAGGCTGCTCCAATTAATATGTTTGATCAAGTTTCATGTTTTCAACTCGGCAGCAGATCTTTGATTGTTGCCATCAATCTTTTCAAATCATTAATTATTTGTATTTTTATTTGTATTATTTATGTTTTTTATTAATTAGCGGTTAGTATTATTTTATTGATTAAGTTTATAATATAATATAATTAATTATTTTTATTATTAATAAAAGAAAATAGTCATTTGTATTGTTTGATTTATTATTAACTGTACTATTTTATAATTTTTATTTTATAATTTTAATTTATAATTAATTAACAGGATTAGAGGGTTAAGAGAACCAGAGCAATTCAAATATTATATGTTAACAGTGTGTTCCTTTTTAAGATCTATTTGGCCTGTTGTTGCCTTTCCTCAGGGGTGGGACATTAGGGCCAAAGTCCCAGACTGTCACCTAATAAAGGACTCCAAGTCAGTTATCTGGTAGAGCTTTCTGCTATCTGAGTATGTGTGGAGGTACATCACATCCACTAAAGGGGAAATCAACATAATTTGAGGTCAGAAAGGCAAAGGTTTAGGAGAGGTGAACCAGAGGTGAAGATCTGTGTAAGAAGTGGGAGGTGGTCAAGAGTGGTTGCTTTCCCAACAAGTGTGCTAACAGAGTTACAAGACGGGTCCCAGGATGGATAGAGGGAGTTGACTAATGTGTAATAAAAGAGGATGAGAGCGAATAGAGTCCTTTATATTGGGCGCAATGGGGTGAGGTGGAAGAGTGAGGTAAGCGGCACACAGCCTTCCCTGCGAGGTGACCCTTTACAAGGCTTACATCATGGCCCTAATGCAATTAACACCAGGGAGTGCGGGGTTAAGACAAGGTTGCCGCTGGTGTGGCCCCGGCCTAGGGCTGGCAGGGAGAGAATGAAATCGGCCTGGAATTGAATCGGGGGAAAGAGGTGATAGCTCCCCCGGGAGGGCTGACACTAGGTACACAGAAGCCCGGAGGACATGAAGTATGGCAAGCCAGGTCACCATGACATACGTAGCCTGCACAATACACGTTACAACAACATATCGCTTTCACTTGAGTGGGTTGCTGGGCTCCATCCTGCCCTTAAAGTCGGCTTGCTTGATCTGTGTGCTTTAATAAAGACAGCCAGTGGCACTGGTGAGGAATATGTGCAGTACATGGCAGGACATTTGGAGGCTAGTACAACGGTTACAAAAATGACTTTGAAAAAAATGCTGCACAGCCAAAATAGTGTAATAACTGGAATACAATATTAGATATTTGCTTCCTCACAGCTGTGCTATAACCCAATATATCTTATCAGAACATTTCTCAAGCGCAGTCTTCGTTCTGATAAGTGAACGCAGCTCTGCCTTATGGTAGATAATCTGAGGGAGTGAGATATGATCGCCACTGACCACTCAAACCAAGCAAGGCCCTTTCACTGCCATAATAACCAGCAATTTTGTGGCTCACATCTATCAGTGTGTATATCGACCTGCAACCGCTTTGGACACAGATGCTGGGGCTATTAGCCCCTTTTGTTTGTTTTGAATGAGAATAGAAAAGGAATTGGCTCATTTTTATCTTATTGTCGGTAACTCTACCTCCCTTGTGGCCAAGACAAAAACCAATCTTAATCTGGTTAGAGAGACAACATCAGCTTCTCTAATGCTTTTGAGGGACAAAAAAATCTGGTGACAGATAATAATGTAAATGGAAGAAAAGGTTTGGAAGGGCTGGCCACAACTATGGATTCTACCGCTGTGGCTCCAGCCAATGCATTAGAGGGGCCTATGATTGCTTTGAAATTTATGGCAGATGTAAGTGTATTTGATTGATAGGGCTGTTTAAGAGCGACCTGTACTGCCATTTATTTCATTTGTAAAGAGCGGCTGAGGAGATCTTAAAACTCACTGAGGGAGTCTGAGGGAAGAAACTGAGCGGAAATCTTTCAGCCTGTACACTGATTTTCCAGTCTAAAAGTTGCAGTTCTCTTCTCATTTTATATATATATATATATATATATATATATATATATATATATATATATCGGGTTATGTATGCAATTATTTTAGCAAACTTTACAAAATATATCTAACTAATATTCTTTCTTTAAAGATTTTTTATAGATACATATTTATACAAACACACACACACTGTATGTGTGTGTGATTGTGAGTGAAAAAAAAACTAGGTGAAATATTTATTAAATGGCACATTTGTGTAAAGGATATTCTATTGGTTAATTCAACAGAAAGTAAAAATATTGCTATTTTAAAATCATATGGCTAGTAAAAAAAATTGTTCCATGTCTCAAAATTCAGAGGGTGTATCTTCAGTTTCAAAGAAGTTTATTTTGCCTTCATAATTTTGGTAAGTGTATGTGTATGTGTACAGTGTATGTGTTGGCCAGCTCACGATTTGTGTCCAGCCTCAAGCGCAGGAGAGAGAAACTCAATCTGCTCATTGCCACATCCTGTGTCCTCTGCAGTCTCTCTGTAACAAGGTGCTTTGACCTCTGTCACATCACTGCGCTCAGATGACTTGTGTGTGTGTTTTTGTGGTGTGTGTAATATTCCCGCAGCACTGGACTCAGTCACATTGGTGGTTTTTGGTGCTTTGCAGTTCAGAAAAATGTATATTCTCGCACACAAACACACACACACACACACACGGACACACACACACACACACTCCCAGTGGTGCTAAGTAGCTGTGAGTAATAGTCATGCTTTGGCAGGCAGCTGCTGGCTCTTGTTTACATGATAACTGATTACCCTAATTTTGAGAGGAGGGCTGATAAATAGTGTTCCCCTCGGACAACCTCTTTCACATCAGGGGTGATAATACCTTTTTGATTATTCAATAAATATCCCATAATTTGACATTGATTTGACTGTGAATGTACCGTTGGGGGGTGGGGGGTCATGTGCTATTGACCCTTTGTGGTCAGTACCAAACCGACCAACGGTCACTAAAGGTCAGCTCCCTGCACCCTGTGTCCACTTCAGCACTCGCTGATCTGATTAGTATAGGGCTCATTCGTTCACCTCCCCTCTTATTAGAAAATCCTACTCTTTGCTTAATGGCTTCCAACTAAATAACTTGTAGAATTATCCCATCGCCTGTGCTGTGTGCATTATGGTGACAGGTTTACTGGGAGGTATATTGAAATCTTGCTGTGCTGAAAAATGATTTGTTGTTGGAAGCATCATTGCAGGTTTGAGCACTGATTCACTTAGTAAGTCGTTTGGATTATGTATCATTTTCCCAATGTAGCCATTGGTGGTCACTGATGTAGTTATTGGAGTCTTCCTGCTTCAGATACTGGAGTATTGATCAGTGAATGTTTTGCCTTCTGTCCATTCTCTTTTCATTTATATGCAGAGCAGATGCCCTATGCTGTGACTTCACATTCCCTCCAGTGTGTTAAAGTCAAACCCCTCCTCCTTTATGACATCACTCATTCTGACAGGAGAAGCATGGGAAAATCGAGCCTTATATACTTTTAAAAGTACACCGACTGGCTTTCCACAGCAGATGCAATGCTAGATTTGGCCTATTAAATACCTTCTCTCAATTGCCTATTATTTCCCCCAGTAAAACCTCTGCAGACGGCATGATTTTTTTCTCCCTCCTAGTCTTTTTGTTTTGGAAAAAAATGCTTCAAATGCAACAGAAAGGGCCCTAATGAAGTGAAACATTTGATCTTCTAAATAAAAAACAGACCGGGGATGGGGTATGGTGCTCTACAATTCAGCGGTTCATTGTAGGTGTGGAAAGCCAATCTTAAAAAAGACCAAGCGCCACTTGTCTAAGGCTTGCCAAAAAAGTCCAAGCTGCCTCCCTACCCTCAGGCTATCAGCAGCAATCTTATTATGTAATTACTAAGAGCTGAATTTACTACAGCAATGGATCCCCAACTCAACGGCATGTATGTCTGGATCCTAACACCAGATGAGGACAGAAGGCATATTATACCCATACGATGCATACTTGGTGTAATGTTTTCAGCAGCCATTGTGAGGAGAGTATAGTCAAAATTTATAGAGACAATAATTGGTTTATTTTTTATTATTATTTTAATTTTATTTTTTATTTATTGTATTGTTATACCTGGCTTGGTAGTGCCTAATCAAATATTCAGACAATGAAGACTTTCTTAGCTTACCAGTCCAAAAAAAAAAAAAAGAAAAGTCATTAATGTACAAATATAAGTATATAACGTTTTATATTTAATGTAATATTTGTTCTTCTTTTTTAAACAGGTAAGCTAATAAAACTTGAATTACGTTTGTGTAGTTTACACCTTCCATGGTTGTACCTATATTTGACTGGTTATTTTAAGAACTGAATAATATTATAATAACTGCTCACATCAGTCCTATTAAAGTCACACAGCTGCTTCTGGATGAAAAAAAAAAAAACGGCCAAGCTCTCCTGTTCGTCTCAGTAGTCAGTTTCCCCACAAGAGGAAGTGAGAGATAGAGATAGATGACAGAGGCTGGGGCAGAAAAATGATTAAGAATTACGATCATTATACCTCACTTTTGCATGTTGGGGGAAAATCATTCCATTCATAATTTATACCCTCAATTACTATTAATAAAGAGATATTTCAGTGGGAGAGAATGGCAGGGGACAATTACATGTAAAGTGGTATTAACATTCCTGTTTGAACATTTCTAACCTCCATTTCTCAGTAAGGCTAATAAGAAGAATGACTCCCTTGACTTCTCCCTGAAATGATTGGATTGCTATGATATTCTAATCTATTAGCCTCTGTGTAATGTATTGGCCTAGATAATTGGGCCCAGAGCATAGACAGGAAGTTCTTCAGAGAAATAAGGTCAGAAGATATGTGATGAGATTCAAAAGATACATCTGATATGGGATGCAAAGTAATGTTATTAGTTTTAAAGTAAAGTAAAAGTAAATCTAGGATTTAAGGTACTGTAAATTGCTTCCATGACTTCATGGTTAAGAAAACCATCAAATATTGTTTCTTTTATAAAGCTTTAAGTCAAGACCCTTAATAATAGCTATTATTTCCATCCATCAGTTCTGTGTGTATCATTAAGTTCTGTCAAGCTGACTGTTTCTGTTTAGTGCACTACTCCTTGCCGGCTGCAGGACTGGCACACTTGGCATGCTTCCTGGAGCTCCATTAGACACCCACTTACAGGCGCACACACCCCTGGCCGACGGGCCCCGCACCTGGGCATTAGGTCTACGGGGAGCCACTTCATTACCTGTGTGCCAGGTGTCCCAAGCCGTTGTGCAGAGAGCATCAGGAGGCCCTTACCTCCATTATACGGAGTAATCATTGATTAAAGAAAAAGACTGAGGAGTCGGAGATCGTAAAGTGCTTGTAAAGCGCTCAGCATTCTAACCACCGCTGAGTCTATCAGGTATGGCGCCACGTGCCTTTTCCCAAGGCTACAAATATAATAGGCGGTTTACTCTTGCTTTTCCTTTTCTAGGAAATGTTTAATGGCTGCTTCATATAAAAAGTATTCGGTACTCGTAAAAGGTTCCAGATTGACAGCTTTGCAGCTGAAGCATTTTCTTCTTTGCTTTTCTGTCTCAGGGGGCAGCAGTAGTGGTGCTTTAACAGAGCACTGGGGTCTTGTCTCGGTGCAGAGATGACATCTTGTGTCCCTCTCTGTCACTTCGGGGCAGCAGTCCCGCCTCCACCTCACCCGCTCTGACTCCCAGTCGTTTGTGGGGTGACCCCCTTAGCATGTGGCAACCGTTCTGCCAGCTGTGCTTTTCCACTTCAGATGCTGGACGTCTAATTCCCACCTCCCTTAAGAGAGACGACGGGCATGATGTAGCTCCCATTGAATTTCAATTACCATGTCCACACGCGCAATGCATTGCCCACTTACGGGTACCCATTTCTGATAAATTCCCCCTCCTTTAACCCCAATGCTCAGGATTTGCCAGGCAGGGGCTTATAAAAGCAGACTTCAATGAATGAAGCCCACCGCGGGGTGCCTTTCTCGCCACACCCACATATCTGGTTTGATTTTGGAGAAATTACTGAATTCCTGCCTTTGGAAAGCACAGTGGAACATCTAGTGGAGCTCTATTAAAAGCTGGGTGGGGTGGAGTTGGGGTTTAGAGATGGATACAGTGTGTTTAGCAAGGCTTGTCTGGGACAGTGTACAAAGTACAACAGGAATGCCCAATGACCAAATGATGGAGGACACGTATAACACAGACTCAGAATACTGTGGGTAAACAGGCGTGTTGTCTTTTTGACCTTCCTGTCTCTGACCACCACCATTCAATTAATGGCAAATAAATGGACGAAAGTCATAAAGAATTTAACAGCAGCATAAATGCAATCTCAAAAATTTTTATTTTTAAGTACTTGTTGTCATGAAGAACCAGTCAGTAACTCCACTCATTTAAGTTTTATGATTATTTGATTGATTCACCAAAAATGCCTGACTCATTAGAGTAACTTATTCAGGAAACAAACTACAGTACACAGGTTGCAGTGAATTTCTTTGATATGCCTTTTACTGCTTTTTGTTCAATATGTGTTTAAATATTGTGCATGTTTTGATTCAGTAATGAGCAGTATGTGAATCTAAACTAAATGTGACTAAATGTTCTCCATCTCTTTGCCATTACAGACTGACGCACATCTCACTTGTTTAATGTGAATGACTCACAGCCCCATGTCCAGAACTCTTCAGCATTTTCCTTCGGCACATTCAATACAGGGCCAAAGTTCTCTCCCATTTTCTCCTACATCGTTTTGAGTCAAACACAATATTTCTAAGTGCGGCTTTACAAGGCTCTCATGTGCACCCAGCTGGCAAAGAGTAACAAAGAAAGCGGGAACTATCAGAGGGAAAAGAGGGAAAAATGGGCTTTTTTAAAATAAACCTGAATTGGCATGGCAAATTTAAGTTGTTTTATTATTTATTTTTTTTTATTATTTTTTTTTTTTAGCAGATTAGAGAAACAGCACATGCATCATTTGGCAAATTTTTGCACTTGTAAGATCAGGCCATCCATACACTCTTGACAGGTTTCATATGGATTTTGCTGCTTTGACCATGATATAAAACTGTCATAATTTATTTGAAACACTAAAGGAGAAGACCAACATTAATCACCCTTTCTTGTTTATTAAAGCAATAAAGATTTCACAGAGTGCTTTATTACCAGTGCCAGATTGGGAAAAGGCAGCCTTTTGTAGAGGGGCTAACAAAGACAAGAGCCCATTACACCATTGCAGAGAGAGAGAGAGAGAGAGAGAGAGAGAGAGGGAGAGATGGAGAAAGAGAGAGAGAGCAAGAGAGAGAGAGGATCAAGACAAGCCTTGTTCAGACAATCTTTATTGTGTTGTCAGAATGTGTGACATCATCCTGACCTTTGATCTCAGGCGCTGCATAGTGCTGATTGGACAGGTCGCTCCATATTGTCTTCCACTATAATGCTGATCAAAGAAAGAGTCACACCTGAGCTGAGATGCAGACGGGTATTTAGCAGTGCTCAGAGTGAGAAGCTTCAGGTCCGGCTCTGGAAAAAGATCATGCTCCTGATGATACACACGCTCATTCTGTGTCTTTATCTCCAGACAACAGCTCTGTCAGCTGATCAATAACATGATTAATAACATCTGGCATCTCCTGAGGATCTCGCTGTTGGTCCGTTCAGATATTCGCACAGGGGCCATTTGAGTCAAGGACACTGGAATGGTGACCTGAATAAATCTCTGTCAAATCCAAAAGTCTCACCTTTGAGCTTTTTTTATATTCAATAACTAAAGCAAACTAAAATTTGGAGACTAAAGAGACGCATTTTTGATCCATTTAACTAGAAGGGGAACTTTTAAAGGCATCAGTGGGAATATTCTTACACGAATGCTCAATCAATCATAAATTTCCTCAAATCTTCATTTGGCTTTGAATAATATGGTGCTAATTATTATTTTTACCCTTTATAACATAATTCTATGGTGTAATGATTTTTTATGCCCCTGACATATTGTTTGTAGGGTGACATAAAACTCTGATGACATGTGACATTTGGAAAAGGTCACCCCACCCATCCGTGCTCATGTCTGTCTTCATAACACTGGCACTTGTCATTTTGAAGCTGGCATTGGCAATCTTTGTCTCACAGAAAAGCCAGAGCGCTGTTCTTTTTGCTGGCCATAGTTGTTGCCAGGCCTGGTACTTTTTTTCTTGTGTGGTAGAAGGGAGGGTGACAATTGTCACTGAAGGGAAAGAGAAACCAGATCACTCCCCCTCGGGGTTCCTGGGGGGTCACAAACAGCATGTCTGAGCCCAGTTTGCGAGCACAGAATGACAGGGAGAAGTACTAATACTAATTTGGTAAATACGTCATGACGGAGGTCAGGTATGCTGAGTGGAATGACACAAATGGGAGGATAACTGTCTGAATTAAACAAAATTGCATTGTTGCATTTTTTGTGGACTGTGGTTTAGAATCTGTCAGCACAATTAATCCCACTGTGCATTTATAAAATCGTAAAAAGAATGTAGCAAGACATTGACTTATTCATTTAGAGGTTCCATGCTAAATAATCACCTTTAACATAACAATCATATAATACTATGTCATTAAAAAATGTTTTATGTATTTGATTTATTTTAAATATTATATTGTATTATTAAATCAAGGATTTTCCAACTTTAATTTTTCAAGTATTATTCTAAAACATTAAAATGCATTGTAGAGTTTTATTTGACATCCCTGACATGTTTATCCTTCCTGTCAGTTTGATCATATAAACTTGCCTTTTCAATTTCTGTTCTCTGTTCTCTCTTTTGTTTCATCATGCTGTGATGATATGCCTTTACCACTGCTGTTTGAAATTACCCTTTTCTGACAACTGAATTCTATGGTTTTAAAATGGGTGACCTCTGCTCTCCGGTTGTTAAGTGATGTTTTTTGAGTAGGGCATTGCCTCACGGAGGACATAAAATATACATTTTAATGCACATAGGGGTCCCAGCTTTGTGGTCGTAAATAATAGTAGGGTCGTCCTCACACTTCTATCCCACAGTGCAGTAGGCCAACCCTAAGCAAGGTGGAGCTGTGGGACAGACAAGGCAGGATGCAACAGGATGAGAGGCAGAACTCAGGGTTGCTGGGTTGATATAGCCAGCTGAAGAGTGGAAAGGCCACTAACTGTGTGTGTGTGTAGGCTATAACACTTAGTGCTTATGCCCTGACAGCTTTAATGGTGATGGTCTTATTATAGAGAGTGTGCAGAGAGTAAAAGGCCTGCTTTATGGGGAATGCCTGTAATGGTGGCAGATAGCAAGGACAGTGTGTGTATGTCTTTCTTCTATGCACTGTTTTGTTTTGTTTTCTGTGCATATGCAACGCATGTAATTTGTACTAGACACAGTCGTTCTTTTTTAAAACCTAGTGAGCTGCAGTTAAATGCATCATCTGAATTATATCTTATATCATAATCACACAGCTTGCTAAAATACTTATTTTTAGGTGGATTCTAAAGCTGCATTGAAGGCAATCCCCGAATCCATTCCAACTATAGTGAAGGAGGTGAAAAAAATAATCTGTCACAGGTAAGGTCTCAAAATAATGTTAGGATGCTTATGTAGGTAATAGATAGCTATTAAGCTTACTAGGTTTTAAAAAAAACAGAACTATTGTATGTGTGTGTGTGGATGTAAAAGAGAGAAACTACAGCCCATACATCTGAGTTAGGGGCCGTTCACATATCGCGTCTTTTGCGCGCGCAAGTTCGTTATTTCCACTGTAGACGCGCGCTCATAATGGAAGCGACGCGGTCGCGACGCGCACGCAGTGCGACACGCCCATTTTTTCAGTTTTTCCGTTTTTTCCAGGCACCGCATCGAGTTAAAGACATCTCAACTTTTCAGAATGCCACAAGCGCACCGCAGGTCATGTGACAAGAACTAACCAATCAGCTTCATCCTTTTCCGTAACAACATTGAAAACTCAGCCAAGATGAAGGAACAGCTGTTCATAGCTGTATATGGATTGCCATTTTGAAATAAATTTAGTAGCAGAGCGATTTTTAGTGCTGCAAATCCATTTATCCTTTGCTGAAAGTTCGGCGTCTTCATGGAGAGAGCACCTCATGGTTGCGTAGCAAAGGCAGACGCCTCAGGAGCGCTACTGCCCGAGCGATTTGGAAAGAAGGAAAAAGCGGCGCGCCTAGCGTTTTTTAGGCACGATATGTGAACGGCCCCTTAATGAGTAGCAGCTGCAGACTAATGAATCAGGATGGCTTTAATGACCGCTGCTTAAAGCGAACACTTTACCTGAAGAAACTCCAGCAGCAGAAGCTCTGCTACACACTGAGTGAAATGTGATCATTTTCTGCGGAAGGGAGGTTGAGATTGAGTGACTCGTCTGTGTGAGGTGTCTGTTCAGTGTCTGCTCTTCTGTCCCTCGCTGTTGTGTGGCCTGCCTTCTCGCTCTCACTGTTATTTAATCCTGGTTTTGGTGCTGATGCCAATTTCAAAGCAGCAGTGTGAGAATGTTCTCAGAACGTGTCTGCGGCATCATAACCTCGGTTTCCTGTAAGGAGACCCAGCACTTGTTCTCTCTCACCCTTCTCAGCAGGGCAGTCAGCCCAGACTACAGCACCACCTGGCTGGCCGTTAGCCTGAGGAAGAGGCCCTTTGGTAATGTGGTTTAAGTGAGCTAACGGCATGAGCCTACCACAGGTACGCCTCTTCCTTCTTATTGCTTAACAGACATCCATCTCCTCTGGGACTGATGATGTACTGCACAGCCTAGCACTGTAGTCTAAAGGAGGGCCTCAAGGCTACGTCCTCCACTCTCACAACTTTAAAAATATCTTACTATAAAGCCCTTTGAAAAATACCATCAGCTGTCAACATGTCTTCACTCACCCACAACAGTTTTCACTGACTAAACTGATTTTGTTACTCACCAGCATGGGGTTTGGTAGCGGAGCCCACCCAGGCCTGTCAACCTGAAGGAAACTGCCCCTCACTCTTGGCCTTTCAAATATATTTACGTTACGAGTGACAGTTGCTGGTGAGCCAGAGCCTGCACTGTTTTCAAGCAGTCTAATATTTCCTTGGCCTTTTCTCCCATTATCCCTGACCTTCAGTGGTGCTATGCAGCAGTTGTTGACGCAGATGTCACAGAGCATTGTGCAGAAATGTCATCAGTAAAATGTCCCATAGACTGATGAAACTGGAGACGTGCTGCACGGCTTCCACATAAACTCACAATAAATGCAAAACATAACGTTTAATAGATGAGGTTTAAAAAGAAACTTTTTGTTTATCTTGTCCTCTCAATCAAACATAAGGAACAATCAATCACTACTTGCATTAATTATGCAGTCTAAAAGAAAAATGTAGAGTTTTTAATGGTTATTATTATTATTTTATTTATTATTAAAAAATATTTTGTTTTTGGTTTCCTAAATAATTTTAATCTTGAGAGATAAAAAAACTGTCATAGGAAAAGTGTTTTTCTTCATTTTAAGAACACATTTGTAATGTAAAATAATTGCACTTATTTTACATTTCCTTTTTTTATTCTACTTAATTTCTCTTATGACCATTCCAACTATCATCCCTGTATAATTCTTTCTAAATGGACAAAACCATGTGTGCTCAACTACCTAAAAGAGGGGTTAAAATAGTTGTAAACTCAAAACTCATGAAATATTATTTCCAAATCTGAACACTTGACTCTGGAGGATAATAAATTAATCTTTCTCTCTGTAAATAAGAGTTTTTTTTTATATATATTTGTGTTTCACAGGGACTAGGCCTCAGGCTCTCTCAGAGTGTCACATTTTACACTGCTGGAAAAAATTCCACTGTCTGGTTCACACCTTACTCTTAGATAAGAGGTTGGAGTTCAAAAATGGTTGTTCAGTCGATTATATAGTATTTTAAGAAGCACAGCATTAAGTTTTTTTACTGCAGTGGACGTGTTGTGTTTACAGATCATCTGTGTTGCAAGTTAAAAGTCTTAAAGTGTAAAGGGATTAAACAACATTGTTCTTGACTTCAGGTTGTTTTTTTTTTTTCAAGGGAAATTGGCTGCTAGTCTGCGGATGTCATAGTTGCTGTTCCTGATAAGCAGCGTGTGATTGATTGATTTTTGATTCTCTTCTGACATCTGGCACCCACTGCTTCTCCTTTTAATCTTAGATAAAAGGCTGCTGTCTTTTGTTTGCAGCGTTTGAGGTTAGAGCCTTGTATTATTTGGCAATTTAACATGACAGGCGATGGTGGCTTTTTTTGTGTTATAGGTGTTCAGATGTATATGGATGTCTTAAAAATATTGCCCGGTTTATAACAAAGCCTATTTCTCAATGTGTTTATTTGTTATATCCTCTGGCGCCAATTCAATAATTAGGCTGGATTAAAATTAGGGTGAGAATAAGCACTGGTGCTGAATATTAGAGAGGAGATCAAATGATTTAGTATTTTGTAATTGCAAACTTCCAAAAAAGATTAATTCATAGATGGATTCATGGCTAGATTGATTGATAGTCATTAATACTCAACTTGGGTACTTGCCTGTGCTCAGCAAAAATACAGAAGAAACACATTCTTATCAGGTGACAGGAGTCCGATCCTTACTTCTGTCCTAATCGTGTTTGTCATTGCTAAATGAGCTGGCCCCACTAGGTGTGTTAGCATCTAATGAATTTACAACCTGATATCAGAAGGCCTAAGACTTGCAGGGTCGTAAAACAGGAAGGGAAAAAAGCAGTAATTAACATTTATTAGCTGACTTGTCATCTGTGCTGGTTGTTTAGGGAGTATGGATAAAATTCCGGTAATCAATTAATTTTTAATCATCTCTAGAGAGATTATGGAGACTCCCTATGAACTCCAGACTGGCTGGAGTCTGTCAATAAACAGGGCATGGGTCATTCTGCAATGCGTCATGTGTGTGTGTGTATGTGTAAACCAGACTACGTACTTATCAACACTCCTCTTGACTAATACGCTTTAACTAAGTCCCCTGGCAGGCAACTACTTTGAACACAGGCACACACCATTTCAGGAACTTGATTTTGATCACTAAAAAAACATTAAGTTGTCACATACAACCACTTAAATTGTACTTGAAACTGTTTTTTTTTTTTTTTTTTTTAATTGGGATAACACCCCTTTTGAGTTTTACATGCTCAAAAGACTTTGAACTGTACTTTGGTTGCAGGAAATGACTGATGTTGAACATGGAGGCAGCTTTGGACCTTTCCCTCTAAACTAAGTCTCCTGTGGTGTGTGATGAAAGTGGCTAATGGGTAATAGATACCTGAACTAATGCCATTCTGTAGAAATAGCGATAGATGGACAAAAACGTAGGGGGAGAAAACTTGTCTCTGAGTTATGAAGGTGTACCTGAGGGTTAATTTATCATAGGCACTTCTCAAGCGGTAGCTGATAGTTTAAACGTAATTCATTTATAACCTTATAAGTGTTCATCCTTCAGGATCAGTTTTGGTAGCTCGCCTAAAGGCACAGTGTGGGCAGGGCTGGATTCCTGATGATAACTGCAGTTGGCGTTGTTTATTGTGGTGCATGTAATTTCATGTGTTTATTTGTTGGGTTTTAGGTCATGGTGATGTTTAGCCTAGTTGAGTACAAAAAAATCTGGTTTCTATGAAACTGAGGTTGAAAATGTTTAAGTATGGTATCTGGCTATTTATTTACATCATCATAGTCTGCGCCATTTTTAACTCTATCAATCTCTTAGTGTTGTAAAGTATCCAGCTCGTCTGGAGGTTTGTAGTGTTAATGGCTCAAGGTCAGGGCCATAAAATGGGGGACAGAGAGGGTGGAAGTGGCTTCTTAGGGTAGTTAAGAAGGGTTCGGAGCCTTAATGTGAGCCCCTCATTCACAAGGTGAATGGGGCTTAACCCCAAATCCAGCTGTCGACAGCCTGCCACTTTACACCGTTTAGCCCATTTGGTAACTTTGTCTCACAGAAGTGTTCATTCAGAGTGTTTTCTTTGAAAACTCTATCTCCGCTCTAGAGTGTTGACAGGGGTGTGAAGGTAGATGCAAAATCTGAATTACTCTTTGGCCATGTCTTTAATTTTGAAGGTTTTCTCACCATTGGCGCTTCCTACAGGTGGTTGGCTGTAACTGCAGTTTATTTAGTGTTAGGTCGCAGAGGCCAGTGTATGTATGTGTGTATGGCCTATGGAGGGGGTCACTTACCATACTTTGGACCAGCCACCACCCTCCACCAGTCCCCAGCTGCGGGTCTGAGCCGTGCCACCTTCCTTGACACAATGGGGCCCTTTGACCACTGAGAGCAGATTGACACAAAGGACCCTGCGTGCTGTACACTGCTGCACAATGCTATTGTTATCATACGTTACTGAAAGCAAAGACCTACTCCACTATTTGTCATTTTCAAGTGTCAAATGATTGCATAAAAACAGGATTTATAAAGACTTCGGGAAAGTAGGCTGTGTTTTATGACTGAAAGGAAATAGAACACCACAGTAAGACACAGGATTTTTATTTTTTAACTGTTTCTTACTGTTTGAACATCCCATGTGTAAAAAAGTAATTCAAGCTGAATTTCTTTATTCATTTACTGGGAGTATTTTTGTTGTTGTTCTTGTTACATACGATTAAGCTTAATATGCAAAATTTCAAAATATCTTTTCCCTAAATCAACAGAAAAAAAACTAGGCCTTTTAATGCCTTAATCCCCATTTATACCAAGAATTTTAACTATAAGGATACCTAAGACAATAGCTATATTAGCATCTACACCAACATCCAATAATTTTATGTTCGTTAGAAGCGCAAGCTGCTATTATGCTTTAAATGCACTAGCTCTTTAAACCTGGTTAAAATCTGGCTGCCAATGTTTTTATCATTCCCCAGCTGGAAAACATTGTTCAGAGAGTTAAGATTGTTCATTTAGTTATTAATATAGCTGTAATGTGGACTTCTTTATTCTATTCCTCATAGAATTAAACAATTGTTAAATTGTCATTAAATTATCATTTTGGTGTGAACCAGCCTTAATACTGAACTGATGTATATTGCATCTTGATGATCAAATATATATTGCAAAAGCATCTCCACTCGTATCGTGTGTCATATCTGGATTATATATGGTGCGAAAGTGTGTACATATCTATTTGTGTTTGTGTGCGTGTGCTTATGCGTGTGATAAACGTATTGTTACGTGTCTGAGAGTGGCCTGTAATTCAGGCTCAGTGAACCTCTTCTCCTCGCTCGTGCCTTACCGGCCCCGGTAGACCTGTTGATGGGGCCTCTCTGTCAGCGTGCCACAGGAGTGATAAATGTCCCTTATCGGCATTGTCATTGTAATAGCCCCACAACAGGCCCGAGATGGGCGACTGGGCCAGAGTTATCGCCCAGCTCCTGCAGGGGAAGAATACACATCAAGCTGCCAATCACCCAGCCCGAAAATTGCTCTGAGATTTGAGTCCCCAGACAGCCAGCAGATTGCTAAAGCTCCCTCTCTCCATCCCTCCCTCGCTTGCTGCTATCACGCTGCTTCATTGCTTTATTTCACCCCTTTTTTAATGCTTAAACTCCTAAACACCACCATCTCATGTCAGTTCCTTCACAAGATTTTTTTTCCTCTTTTTTTTCTTACCATCGCCAGTACTGCACTGGGAAGACATCGGGGTGCTGGAGAAAAAGGGAAAAACAGGAGCGAGTATGCTTTTGTGTGTGTGTGAGGAAGAACGTGAGATGGAGGAAAAGTGGATGATAGAGGAGTGAAGAGGTTAGTGTGGGAACACCAGCAGAACCATTCCAGTCTCTTAATTTTCTATTGATCCTTGTGCTCCTGCTTTGAGTATCAGCCCTCTCACCTCACCTGTTCACTTTAGGGTCTCTGCTCATGAGAGATGTTAAAGACGTTCCTTTTCTCTGCTCCATTCTTTTAGTCATACCTGCTAATGGCAGGTACATTTAAAAGAATTACAAGGTATACATAGTTCAATCTTGTGTTTTAAAGCTTATTGTTGGTAATGCTGTTTTGCATAATAGAGTTTGAAATTGATAAATACATATTTATTAATATTTTAGATGATTGCATTTCTAATAATCATTTTTGCAATTTTTTAAATCAACTTCAATCTAATTTTTTTAATTTCTTGATGATAATAATAATAATGCAAAGTTGAATAGTTGAAGTGTGTGTGTGTGTGTGTGTGTGTGTGTGTGTGTGTGTGTAATAATGCAAAATTGTGAATATCTGTATTTACTCCTCAACATTTTTTTCTTACATTTGGTGCTTGCATTCATTTTGGGGCCCTGCTCATGGGCAAGTATATGCTGGGTTAGCAATGTCCATAAGGTTAAAGGTTAAACAACCTTCTAACCGCTCACATGCACACCATAGCCAAGGGGTAACATCCCCCTCTGCTGTTAGAAGTCATAACACACTCCTTATGAAAGCTGATGGAGAAGCTGGTGATGTTGGACCCTGGAGACTGACATGGATAAGATCATTGTGGTGTCCACTGGTGTTTGTGATGCAATCGGCCATGTCTGATTGAGGTGTTCTCATGGAGGCTCCAGGGGACCCTCGAGGACCCCATGGTCTCTTCGTAACGGGTGGCCTGAGGTTTGCCTGCTGAAAAACCCATTCTTCCAGATGACCATCTCATGCTCAGCCCTCATTCCCACTATGGCCTTTATTAAACCATCCTGCCAGCTCTTCCCGATGAGAAGAGAAACAGAAAGAGACTCTTAGAGAAGGTGAAAGCGAGAGCAGGGGATATATGCCAGCTAAAGATACAGATATGGCAGCACTGTGGGAGGATTAGCTGAGTGTCTCCTATCAGTGACAAGACCTGATAACAACCTGAGAGCAGTATGGGTTCTGGCTTCACATGCAGGTGAGTTTTTTAATCCATCATACTGACCTCCTGAAGAGATGAACACATCCTTTCCTGCAGTCACTCGTCCCAAAGTTGAGCTGCATCCCAACAGTCTTTACATTTGGGAAATGCAGTGGCCTCATAATACTTGTATCCTTGAGCTACACTTAAAAATGTAACAAAGTGCCTTACCAAATGCCTTTTGTTTTAAAGAAAGAAACTTTGAACTTAAACATTTTTGTGTTTCACAGAAGAAAGTAAGTCACAACTGTAACAACTCATGTTGTTTCAGTTTTGGAACAACATGAGAATTAGAACATTTTCATTTTTAGTGGAAATGTCAGTTTCAGTATGGCTTAAAGTAAATGCTTAATATAAAACTTTTTGGGCCCCGCTTTATTTAAGGAAGGGTGAGAGAGTGAGTAACAGACTGACAGAGAAGTGACAGGATAGAGGGATAGGGACCAGGTTGGGCAAGTCGTGCTATGTGCTGTTGTGCTAAGGATAAATCGCAGCCCATTTGTACTGAGAGACATCTAACTAGCTGCACTCCTGTTAGGCTTCTGCTCCACTGCTGTGACCCCGGTGCCATATTTCTGAGCCATACTGCCTCTCACAGATTAGTACACACACACAAACACATAGAAATGCTGGGATATATGTGACTGTGTTTGAAGGTGTGATATTGTATAACTGGACTGATGTGCTCAACTGTGTAAGCTCTGGGTCTGTTTTTTATTTATTTTTTTTATATTAGCTAATATTGGATATTTAATTGTGCATGCTAATTTACCCTATTGCGCACTTAAACCTAAAAAAAAAAACCACTAATTTAATAACAGAGTTAATATTGCTAATAAGAAGAGATGTTTCTTGAGGATCAGATCAGAAAATTGACACTGAAGGCTGAAGAAATAAACCTCAAGCTTAACCATTCACGAAATAGATTAAGAATATTTAGAATATATAAAAATAAGCATCACAGCATTATGTGCAGTGTGAAAATTGATTATTCATTTAAAAACAGTATATTTTTTTCTGGAAATTGGGATGCTTCCACCCCCACCACCTCCCTGGATTCTACGATGAGTAGAAAGTTCAACAGAACAGCATTTATTTGAAATATAGGATGAATTTAATTCATCCTTGCTGAATGTCTTAAAAAAACACAGTGTTTTGCCTGTATTATGAGGAACAAATAATAAGAAGCATACTAAATATCACAGTTTAATGTTTTAATTAAATTCTAAAAATACCATTATGTTAGGGTTTGGATTAGGGAATACAAAATATAATCAGCTCAGTAGTGCTTTTTGTGTTCAGGGCAGCTGGATAGATTGATTTCTCCCAGTCTTTCCTGTGAAGCACAGTCTGGTACCATGTTAACTGCTCTCAGAAAGTGAGGCAGTGAGGAAGGAGAAAGAGAGAGGCTTAGGCTCTAAATGGTTTGTGGAATGGAGGTTTTAGCTCATGTCAGCTCCTTGCTGTTGCTGACAGATGAGCGGGAGCTAGGAACACGAAATCCCTGGCCCTAATGCCCAGAAAAGTGTGTGTGTGTTTGTGTGTGGTAGAGGAGATAAATAGAGATGGCTGTGTTGTCGTACTGTAGAGTTAGACTCACAGCTCTCCGCTTTGGGCACAAGCTGTAGACAGGCAGACACAGGAGCATCTCTGATGACAAATCAATCCTCGCCTCATTTTCAAACTCCGTCTACACCAGAGCCGGAGCAACTGCGGTAGGAGGGCAAGAGGAGTGCCGCACTGAGGGCTTAAAGCAGGCAGCAGAGACTGAAACTTCCTTTAGGGCTGCACTCCAACTGCCAGCATGAGAAAAGTGGCTTTTTGAACAGAAAATCAATTTAGAGTCATTCAATACACTGAGTTGTCGCGGGTAAGATTACAGCATGTTCGCCAGGTTCCATATTCAAATCATAGCCTTGGAGCCAAAGACGGTTTCCTCACCGGGGCCGTGACTAAACCTTGACGCTCAGCTCCATTGATCTGATCTACAGCGGAGGAGGCCAACAGGTTAACACGCGTAAAAAGGAATATGTCTCAGGTGCCCCGGGTCGAAGGAGGGGGAAAGAGGTTAACCGTTACACGTGCTAGCAAAATCTCCCCGGGATCGTACGTGCTGCATGTGAAAAGTGAGCTAAGCGGCCAGACCGTTTGGCGTATGCGACGGTACTAGAACTGATTGACGGTGACGGCTCACAGCACTTTCTCTTGTAACTTTCAAATCATTGAGCCTTTAGTGTATCAGGTGGCTATTTTACGACTTTGCCTGGAAAGCTTTTTTTTTGGTCTTAGCTCATACAAATTGCTGAAGCAGGATGTGTTGAGAATATTATTCATGCAGTCAGTCAGGGGCCAAGCAGACTAACTAGGACATCTGGAGGCAGAAATATGAATGTAAGTTCACTGACACAGTGTCCTAACCAGACAGAGCATTAAAGCCCATTCTCACTGACAGAGATTTCCAGCAACAAAGCCACCGGAAGTCATTCATTTTTTTAAGTTGTCATGCTATCTAAATGCATCTTTTTGATCATAGTGTGATAGCAGTTTATGAGCTTTTCATTTTTAATCGATGTTTAATCAATGTCAAAGCTCAATCTTCCAGTGAAACAAAAGACTTATGCAGGAATGAAAGGGAGTTGATGTGGAGTGGGCAGGCGATTTGCATGCATGTGAGTTGTCTGTGTTTATGTATTAGACATTGAGTGCGCGTGTTTGTGTTTGTGTGTGTGTAAGCGACGACAGGCAGGGGTGTTAATGCAGGAAGAAGTGGGGGGCGGTCGGTTATGACAGTTCCTGAGAGCCACTATTCATATGGACCTGCAGCCCTGCCATCTAAATTCAATTAACTGCACGGCTGCTATTCTGTCACCATTAGTGGTAATTAGTTAAAACATCAGAGTATAAACAGTAAATTGGCTCTGGTAATTAATTCCCCCTCACAAGCATATGAGAGCAGGAAGAGAGAGAGAATATGAGAGGGGCACACCGACAGCAGTGTACTGATGAAAAGAAACCTGTAGAGGTTATTGGTGGCTTTGTGCTATCAATTATGGTTAGGCATTATTTAGGAAACAGTGCTTGTGTATACAAGCCCACTAATGGACAGGCATAAAGTAGGCAGCACATGGCATCAGTTACAAGCCTGAGCACTCAGCGCACAATATATGCCATCTGGCCAAGGCCGTCTCTTTTTTAGACATTGTTAAATTTTTTTAAAGTTTTGTTAATGTATTTACATTTGCTCAGACCACACAATGTACACACTTCCAGTGCACATTGACATTGTTTTATAGCAAACCTAGCATTAGCTTTAGCAGTCAATGCCATTTTTTGTACCACGAGTATAAGCTTTAGCATACAATGCACAATGTGTGCGCTTACAGTAAAAGTAGAATTTTCTTAACCATGTATTTGAAAGGATTTTTTTTATATAATAGTATTAGCATTAGCTTTAGCATTCATTGTGTTTTGTGTGAGTTTTATAACGACATTAGCTTTGGCATCAATGTTTACTCAAGACTAGATATGATAATAGCACAAATACTTTGTGAAGAGTAAGATGTTTCATTTATTGGGTGTGCTTTCAGCCAGAAGATTTACAGAGTGTCTGCTAATCAGATTTCCTGTCGGATTTAGAAAATGTCTTTAAGACTTAATTTATTTTAAATGCATTTATTTCTTAAAAGTTTTACAGAGAATGAAAGACGTCTTGGAGATGTAAATGTGCTATCGGAGTATGCTGAGTATATAATGACTGCTGAAATGTCACTTGACCTTTTGACCAAAACATTTGGGGCAGGTGCCTGGGTCACCCTCATTCAGCTATGGGATACGAGTAGCACATTATGTGTGTTAGCATTCTCACTGCAAATATAATTGGACGCTAGGCATTTTGGTCATTGATGAATGACCCTCGGTGAAAAACTTTCGCCCCCGTGTTTAAGGCCCAGCGTAGATTACATCCTCAGGGACTTAACACTGCCTACTCAGCAAACATAGCCCACCTGTTCAGACAAACACACATGATTTCATAGAGCTGCGCAAATCCATCCATATTTAAGCAGATATGTGCCCTTCCCTGCCTCCTCTCAATCACAAAGCCAGAGTTGTAATGGTCCTTACCCCTTGGGAGGAGAAGGGGTGCTAGACTGAGGCTTCTCGCCTATTGTAAAAACTGTGGAGAGACAGAAAGAGAGGGAAAGAAAGAGAGGCAGGCAAGCTGGCAGATCTAACCCTGCAGTGTCACCCTCATTTCCTGGGTCAGCGCCTGGGTAATGGTCTATTAATTTGCTCCATTTTCCCCTGTGAGGCAAAACTCAATCTCCAGCCGTTTCACTCTGCTGTGCCATCCGCAAGGTGATTGATTGAATAAACAGCTGTCACTACTGTGAGTGCTCACATCCACCGACACAAGTCTTATCCTGAACACCATACACTCAAACCAAACACACACACACACACACTTACCTCAATAAGATGCCTTCTAAACACTATTCCCTCAAAGAAAACCCACACACTCTCCAAAGCAAGCCGCAGTCACTTAAATGTAGGCACACCATCTTACCCACAAATACACCAGAGTTGTCCAGCATTCAGAAATAAATTGAGAATGCACATTCAAATTGAATTTCTGAATTTGAACTGAGGCAGGAAACATGTAAATTTAAATGAAAGGATGTCTGTCAAGACCAGTTTTGAATGTACGCTACACTAATTGATTGGTAATATTTTAGAAATGTTTTCTGAAAGAAGTGCTTGATATGGCTGTATATATTCAATCAAAAATCCAAAAAAAAAAAAAAATTATTTAAGTATTATTACAATTTTAAATAACGGTTTTCTATTTTAATATATTTGAAAATTATTCATGTGATCACAAAAGCTGAATTTCCTGCAGCCATTATGGTGGTCTTCAGATGAACAGTTACATGCATCTTCAGAAATCATTCTAATATGCTGATATCGTGCCAAAGAATAATTTCTCCTTATTATTATTAATAATGTTGAACTAACGTTGTTCTGCTTAATATTTTTGTGGAAACTGTGATACATGCACAACCCTGTCATGCACAGCCAAAATAAAAATAACAAATAACAAAATAACAACAAATAACAAAAATTATTTTCCATCATGCCCTTAAGCCAGTTGTTTGTGTGTTCAGATAATGAAGTCTCCTCCCCTCTGAAGAGCATAGTTATGAATGTGGCCCTAATAACTGGCTTATGTTTCCACAAGACTGCCAGCACATCTTTGCACGCCCCACACATATGCTGATCATGCACATCAAACCAACATTGTCTTTAGCCAAACACTCCTCCCCACTGAGAGAGAATGACAGAGTGATACCGACACCAAACCACTCCCATCGTCCCACTCCTCTCTTAGGTGCTGATTGCATTTGCCTTTTTAAATGTGACACCCTGAGTGTATGTGTGTGTGTGATCGGTAGCGTGAGGAGCTGCTGTTTAAGAGCACAATGCATCACTGTCAGTGGTGATCGGCCTCCTGTGCGCAGTTAGCACAGATGCCAACACCGACGCACATCAGGTCCCAAACTGAGGATGACCTCGTTCCATTTCATCAGACATCCTCTCGATGAGGCGCGATGCCTCATTCCCTTCTTCTCTCATCCTCTCCATTCTTTTTTTCACCTAACCCTGAGTAATCAGCCTAGGAACTGCCCAGCCTGCTTATGGTTTCCTCTGCTCACTTGCAATAAAGTAAAAAGCACACACACACACAGATAGTCTGGGCTGGTCCCATTATCAGTCTAATTCCCCTCCTTTTGTGTATAAAGCACATTTTTCTATTATGGCGATGACATGTAGCGGCTCACCTTGTTCTGATTTAGCGAGGAGGGGAGGCAAAAAAATGAAGGCTGACAGGTTTGCTGGATTTATTTGATTGCGCATACAAGGCAGTGTCATTTTCGAAGATTCAGAGTATAAAAAGATGTGTGTGTGTGTGTGTGTGTGTGTGTGGCCTTAAGGCAAGAAGAAGAAAAGAGAAGCCTTGAAAGGGAGGAAAAAAAAGGCCCTGAATCAAATCAAATTCCTCTTATCGGGCATTATTTGACGACGTTATCAGACAGCATAATGTGGTTACATTCAGTAAGAGGCTGAGAGATTTCACTGTTTACTGATGTTGGCATGCTTAAGGGCAAGAGGGGAGAGAATGAGGCAGGCGTAAACACTTGATGCATATTGGGAAAGCCTGTTTAATGCAGTGCTGGTATGAAATGGAGAAAAAGGAATTCATTAGAGCGGATAGAGAGAGGACAGATTTTTGGGTGGTGGTGGGGAGCTTGTGATGGTCATGGTCAAAGTGAGCAATTTGTTAATCAGTGAAAGCACTAAATGCAGTGATCAGTAGTAAAACCAAAACTGGTGCCAATCCCTTTGTGGTCTTACATTTCCTATTTTTTGTGGTCTTTTTTTATTCAGATTTTTTGGGCCTGCTGAAAAAATCTGTAGACCAGCTAAAAAAAAAAAACAGTATAAAATTGCCCAAATGTTTGCATATTATAGTTATCAGGAATGGTTTTGACCAATCAAAAGCTTAGCGGTTCACCTGTTAAACTTGCATAGCTGGTGATTGGTCAACACCATTGCTGTTAAAAAATATGCATTCATTCCTCAAGAATAACAAGAGATTTTAGACCATATTTTGGGTTTTGACCACCCTGGTTGACCAACAAAACAGCTTAGACTAACTTACATTGTGCTTTTTACTTTAGTACGGGTGGTTTAAACCATTAACCATCCTAGCTGGTCTAGGTTTTTTTGTTGGTCAAGCAGGGTGGTCAAACAATAATTAGTTCTTCTAGATCAAAGAAGAATAACTTAAAAAGTAAATATTAAGTTACTTTCATTCCCATTCAGTGTGGATGGTGCACCTGTGGGTGCAGTGATTGGCTTTACAAAAGGGCGACTGGTATGCTAGTAAATTTAGTCATTCTCAGGTGAGTCTGGCAGGTTGTGCAGAGGAAAGTCCTTTACCATCTCTGCCTTCAGCTCACCATGGGCACACTGTAAGCAAAGAGAGATTTCATAAGGCACATGCTCCCTGCCTGTGCCCATTAGTGGCAGCTTTGTTCTCTCGCCAGTACCTTAAATGCTCTCTGTTTTGTTCACCGAGCACACTCATACACGTGGCGCACACACCTACACTCAAAAATGTACTCCTGACTCCTAACAAACCAGACAAAGACCATTAAACCCACCAAACGACTGAATTTGCTGCAATTATGAGAGTAATGCTTAAAAGGTCAAGGTGGGACTTGCCCACACAGTGATGTGTGTGGTGTTACTACCATTATAAAACTTTAAAAGATGCCTACGCACATTATATGTCAATTTTCTATCTAAACGTTTCACAGTATCTGCCGCGTCGGGTTTTATGGACGCAGATATGTAAGCATGGAGGTTTTTTTTCTGCATTTGGAAGCAGTTAAATAAATAGGCGCATGCTGTTTGAGTTATGCTGCGTGAGGCTAAATGAGAGGAGAGACAGACAGCTAACAGCCCCAGCCGGAGCTGCCAGTGGCAGGCTGCCAACTACCAGGGGAGCTTACGTTTGAGGCGGCTTCTGTAGAGCTCTTTTTCTATCTTTTTTTTTTTTTACACAATGCCTTGTAAAACAACATACGAGGAGTGTCAGAGGCAGCTGGAGGGGAACGATACATCACCATACAGCTAGTGGCCAAGTTAGCTCGAATCTGCCTTCACCAAGGCAGCAAAGTTTGACACTATTAAGATATTAGCATGCGCTAACTCATCCGTCCAGTGTGTAATTGTGCCATCAGTGGGGTTAGCAAGAGGTTACCTTTGATGAAAGTGCTTTTAATAATTAGGGAACGTCTAACGCCAAGAGAGGCCGCTGGCTCTGGCCCTCATTAGCTGTGCTATCAGAATAAAGGTCTGGGTGAGTGTATGTACGGTAATAAAGGTGTGTTATGGCTAAGAGCGGGGGGAAAGACGGGATTTTTGAAGGCAGAGAGAGAGGGAGATAGTGGGAGAGAACCATCCATCTTGGCAAATTAGAGAAGATCAGGCCAGCACTCAGTCAGAGCTGTCACAGACATCTTTCTCTTTCTCTCTCTCTCTCTCACAGCATGGCATTTAGGTGAGAAATCTCAGCTCTAAAAAGTTCTGTCAGTCCTATTTCCTTGTTATTTCCCCTCTCTGCGCGCTGGTCTCACCGGCCCTTTAGATTAAACGGAGTCCCCACCTTTCTCCACGCAGGGGTCCAGCGCAGGGGGGCATCCCACATTAATCATCTTTAACGCGCTGACAAGCAGCATGCGCCAAACCCCCTCCATGCCTCAGGATTTATCTCTCTGTCTTCTGCTAGCCATCACTCACCCCCTTAGAGAGAGAAAGATGGGGGAACAGAGAGATGGGGGAAAGAATAAGAAATGGACAAGAGGAATGGGACACTTTATAGACCACATGTGGTCTGGTGACTGGTGCTTTTTATTTTAGTAAAGAGAGAAGACTATTGGGACACTGAATGAATGAAATGTGTATGTTTTCTACCATTATGCAAATATTTTCACATATGTATGTATATATATATATATATATATATATATATATATATATATATATATATATATATATATATATGGATGGATGGATGGATGGATGGATGGATGGATCTTGTAAATCATGTAAAAAATTATTGTAAAAAAAATATTGGAAATGTACAAAAGGATAACATAGGGTGAGTTTGTTAGGATTTTTCCAGAGCTGGAGACCTGTGTTTGTGTCCCTCCTGCCCTCCCAGGGAAGACATGATTAATCACTTTGCTGTCTCTATTAGTCAATCCTCTCTGGGGACGATGTGGACACCTAAACCAAACTGCACGCACACATAGTGGGGCGGTCTATAGGAAAAACATTAGGTCTGCACACTAACACACACATGGATATATGCGAAGCTTTGACACAGCCTCACGTATTTGCAAACTGATGTCCACTCACAAACACACACCCTTTCACTATATAGGCATTCATCAGTCTGTGCTGACAGACAGACTATTAAGTGTGCGTTATTTTTTGTGAATCCTCTCCATTAACATCAAAGCTGCCAAATGACCAGCTCCCTGTTTGTGAGTGAGTGTGTGTGTGTGTTTTCAGGGAGACAAGTGACAGGGAGCTGGTTCAGGTCCCGACAAGCGCTTGACCAAACCATCATGACTCCATTACTGAGCCCATTGATTGTGTACGGATGAATTAAAGAGCCAGTTTCAAGAGGCACACACTCATTTTCTCTTCACACATGGACAGAGGGGCACACACAGACACAATCACACGCACTGGTAACAGATCCCATCATGCACACATAACAGAGTCAGAGGAACCTCTGACATGTTAACAGACAAAAAGGAAATAAATGCATTGAAGTACTGTAAACAAGAAAATACAGTAAATGTATTAATAGCGTCAGAATTTACACTTTATATAGTATTTACAATTTGCATAGGACATTTTAGGTTATACCTATTAATGATGTGCAAACTTATAGAATAAACAGAGCTGTATGATAATGAGTCTGTATGGACAGACTGTCATTCCGACACAACCTCTTATGTCAGGCTGTGTGATTTCATGTTGCAAATACGTAACAGACAGACTGAAGATTTATCAGCTTTAGAATGGGTCTGGACCTCTCTTTGTTCACTCTTGCAGACTGTGATTGCTTTGGCACGACTCAAATTATCTTGTCATTGCAATAAAGCTGACCACTGCTGAAGAGAGGAGGGGAGAGAGAGAAATGGAGATGTGTGGGTGATGATGGGAATGAATAAATGGATTAATAATTATTTTAACCAAAATCTGCATTTTAACAAATATATATATTTATGTGTGTGTGAATAAAAACATATAATCATTTTCAGAGCTATTTGGAAAATATTTTACATTTTTTATATAATATTTTTAAATGTATAAATGTCTCTTTTATTTCATTATCTATTTATGTAGTATATTTTTATTCATATTACTAGTAGAACATAGTATGCTGTATAATAAAATTTATAATAATATGTAATTTATAGACACATATATAATTAATGAAAGAAAGAAAGAAAGAAAGAAAGAAAGAAAGAAAGAAAGAAAGAAAGAGAAATAGGTGAGAGGAGATAAGACAGGGGAGAGCACGGAAAACAAATAAAGGGCGAGAAAATGAGAAAATAGATGTGCAGGATTTTGCTGGACAGACTTAGAGGGAGAGAGGGGCAAGCGAGAAAAGGGTGGTGAGAGAAACAGAGACACACAGAATTGTAATCGATTACCTATTTTTCAAAGTCACTTAAAGTGTCCAGAGTGTGGGGCCGTTAAGTAGTGGTGCTGGTGAATTGGGGATGGGTATGCGTAGGCACGCATGACTGGGGAGAGGAGAGGGAAGAGGTGGAGAGATGTATGTGGGTGGGAGGGGGAGTTTTGGAGATGCTAACACTGTCCCATGTTAGCTCCTCACTGATGAATCCATGCTCTTGCAGGAAATAGTTCTGACAGGCCAATATGTTAGCAGAGGATATGTGCCCCTGGAGGGACGTTGCCGCATGTATGCACATGTGTGTGTGAGCGTTTACATGTGTTTGTGTGCATGTTTGCCTGCGTGTGTGTGTGTGTGTGTGTGTGTGCATAGACTGGACTGTTAGCGATCATCACCCTCTCAAACTGTGCACACATCATGTCAAGACAAACACAACAGTGCCCTCTGAAGTCAAGGACGGGTTCATACTGAGCCCTAGGCTTTATGTAGAGAGAAGAACCAGGATTACAGCCCCACTGTGTGTGTGTATGTGTGTTTGTACATCTGTTTGCAACCTGCCCTCAAGTTACCTCATCATCTCGAGAAAAGATGCTCACTAACCCCTACTGCAACAGATCAATAGCTGCCTCCCAGACATTATAACCAAACTGCACACTTACACACTTTGATAATTGGACACTGTTGTTTCGCTGTGTGAAATGGAAGATCTTTTTACATCTACAGTATATGTCTGTTTAACTCATTGAATAAAATGTTATCAGAGAATTGACATTCTAAAATATTAGGACGTGGTCACTAACTATAGTTTTTTATAACTATTTATGTCATTTGAAGAAAGTGTACAAGTCTTACTAGTAAATCGTTTAGTATGTGCTAATCTCAGAGAATTTCTAAATTCAGAATTTCCAGTGGTGTGATTTCCTCACTTCCTGTTTGTGTATATATTTGCGCTTTGAGTTAAGTAAGCAGACTCACCATGTGAGTCTGTCGGTAACAGTGAGTTCATCCAGGATATCCTTTTTTTCAGGGACTATGTATTGTCCCAAAGGGCTAAAAATAGTTGCTTTGATTGGCTAGTTCGCGATCTGAGAGACTGAGGGTATAAGAGTGAAACAGGAAGTGTTTTTTCCACTCATTTACAGAGCTGCACATTAGATAATTCATATGCAAAAGATGTGTCAGTTACTCAGAGGCCGCCATGACACACTCACACCCACATGGATGGACTTTTGTAAAAATAAACACGGCCATGTGTTCAAATGTGAACGCACGTAATTGTTTATGATAAAATGCTTTCATGTTCCATGCTTTCATGAGTTCACGATAACTGTGAATAATTGTACTTTATATAACAGTGTCTGATGAAATGTTGTCCATTGCTGAATTGATATAGTAAGTGTACATGAAGTGTGTGTGTGTGTGTGTGTGTGTGTGTGTGTGTGTGTGATACAGCTGAAGTGACACAAGCTCAGTGGCGTAACTGTCTGTGTGGAGCTGTGGATCTAGTTTAATGAGGGAACAGGAGACAGGTGGCCAAGGATGACGGATTCTCCTTCGGCAGAAATCTGAGCCACTTAATCCAAACAGTCCACAGAGAGGAAAAAATCTGAGCACTCATCTGACCCATGCTCATTTGGAAATTTACTGTACAAAAACTGGGACAACACTTCTGTTTTCTAAGGTGTTTTTACAGGATCTGCCTAAAGCAAAAATTGTATCTTCTTTTAAATTATGGTTTGGGGATTTTGTCCCTTTTTAATAGCTTTAGTTAATAAAAACAACACTGGCTCTGGCCAACAATGGAAAGATGAATGTTTAGTCATGTCTACAAATTTCCCAAACTCTTTCATAATAATAAATAACCTCATCTTCTTTTTTTCTATCTTTCCGTTTTTCTCTCAGGTAAGAAGAAGGTGTCACTCTATGACAGTCAGGCTCCCATCTGCCCCATCTGTCAGGTGCTGCTGCGTCCAGGAGAACTTCAGGAGCACATGGAACAGGAGATGGACAGGCTCACCCACATGCACATCAGGTAGACTCACACATCTCTACCTGCCGTCTTCTGACAGCTCCATCAGTTCTTGTCAATGTTTCCCAAATAAATGAAGCTCGTTGGCTGCTCTCCCTCACATAAGTGTTTGGTCTAAAAATCAGCAGTGAAGACACCTGCTACTGGTGTAATGCTCCAGTGATAACAAAGACCAGTAACAGAACAGGTGATTTTCCTCCCTATCATCCATCAGCCCACATGCACTTAGGCCTTTCATGTAAGCATGGCTGGATGATCACAGAGATCCAGCAAAGTACCGTCATTCATCCACTGCCTGAGGCTTTCAGATTGGTACATCAACTTAACCCCTGTTAAATCGCTGTGTTCTCATACATCGCCCACCCAAACAAGGCAGGAAGTTTCATCCTGTGAGCTTGAAGGAACATTAGCCATAACAAGATACAATGTCGTTTTAATCTACACATTGTGCTGCATATCCCCCTTTTTGTTTTAATACATTATTCTGCTGGGCTTCAAACAGGGACACAGGGAGAAAGCGAGAGGGGGATATTAATTCTCAGCAGGATGTCTTTCCAGCATGAGTGTTATCCATCACACGGCGGTGAGGAGTTATGTTTTAATAATTAATAAAGGGCAGTGGGTTGCCCTCCCCTGCGGGTAGTGGCTGTGGACACTGACATGGCTCTGGGCCTCTGTTGCCCCTGCCTGTTTGATAGTGCTGGTTATT
The DNA here is from genome assembly GCF_003368295.1 of Carassius auratus. NCBI lineage: Eukaryota > Metazoa > Chordata > Actinopteri > Cypriniformes > Cyprinidae > Carassius > Carassius auratus. Next base: position 70,875 of record NW_020528426.1, read on the forward strand.
TAAGGAAATTGCATCATTGCTCCAGGCCTGTCAGTGTTGGATGCCCCTCTGCATTACAGGCCCATGATTTAGCCTTTCCTGCGCTCCTTTTAACCTCTGCTTATAGCCGAGAGAGTTATTTTCCTAGGCTAAGGCAGTCCAATCACTTAATACTGATTTAGGATATAGAGAAAGAGAGAGATGGACTGAAAGAGATAAAATGCTGTTTGCAATTGAAAGTAGAGGTTTAAATGCCTTTAAGTGAGTAAAATGGGAATGCTACCTCACTGCATTCATAATGTTAGCCATAACATTCTGCTCGGAATTTTCATTTTTGATGTCTATATTTGAGCATAATTTTGGACCAATTAGATATGACTCTGGTTATCCAAAATAAATAAAGTGATCCATTTTTGTTTTTAAATTAAATTTTTTTTTTTTTTAATAAAAATACTTTTATCATCTGGTTAAAACATTGCATTAGTCATCATGCAAATTTTGTCATGGTTTAGTAGTATTGCAACAGTTACTAATATCTTCCCTGTAAATCTGCAGTAAAATTAAAATGATCCCATTTTAGTTAATCTACATCAACATTTGCATCCAGAATATTGAACTATTATAGGCATTCCTGAAATACATAGAGAAGTCACCGCAATGCTTCATCGATTCTACTGCTATCAGTGTGAAACTCTGGGCTTCCTTCCCTGTATACTTCCTCCCAGGCAGGGCTCTGCTCAACACACGCTAGCACACACAGATCATTGGAAGTGACATGGCGAATTTGTGGCAATTTGTAGTAAATCTCCCTTTAATGATAGCGTTTCATTCTGCACCAAATGAGACTTGAGTGCATGTAAAATGGGGAAAGCTATTTAAGATGTAGCATTAGGCAGATGTCTGAGTGGAAGTGGGTGAGTGTGTGTGAGATTGGAATCCGCCGCGCACTCCCCTCTCTCTCCCTCCCTTGTGGCCGCATCGCCATGCCCCCTCCCTGTCTTGTCCTCTGCTCTTCATGTATGGAAATGGAAATCCATCATGCCCTTTACCCGTCTGCCTGCTCTGAGGGCCACAGCAATCTACATATTCCCCCACCCTTTCCCAGCTTCTCCACGTAATCAATTTGCCTCCAGCGGAGCGAGGGAGATCCGGGTGGCAAACGACACGAAAAGCAATCTTTATCTCCAGTTTACAACCCCCCAACTGTCGACTGGCATTTATTCAATTTTCTCTTCTCAGTCTTGCTGAACTTGGCTGCGAGAGGGGAAAGGGAAAGCTTGGTTTGTCCACTGCGTGGAGTTTGTGGGATTTTGGAGTCAGTCGCATATGGGGAATGGATTTAAACTGAGAATTTCAAAAAGATGAAAACTGATTGGTGAAGGTTCAGAGTTCATGCTGTATGGATCTACAGTATATACCTACTGTATATAAGGGAGATCTTAATACTGTGTCCCAAGTCTCATCATCTTGTTGCCCTTCCCCTCAAAAATTCTCTTGTGGGAGAAAAATTATTTTTCATTGTTAATTTAATTGTTACATTACATTAGAGCAGGAGGTTCAAACTTTTTTTTTTTTTTTTTTTTTTTTTTTGAAAAATGTGAGAGGAAATTGTAAGAAAGTTTAAATTAAATGCTTTCAGTTCCTTTGGACCAATATTTATTGTGAACATTTGTATAAAATGTGTTTTTAATTATAATTAATGATTTTAAATGATTATTATATTTTTAATATTATACTATTTTTATATTCATATTTTAATTCATTTTGAATTTAGTACAATGACAAGATAAATGCCAATGATGTAATTTTTAATATCACACTTTTCACACAATTTCCTCTTCATATTTTTGGGGTCCTTGACATCAAAACATTTTAAACCCTCTGCTTATCGAGTAACATCTCAAATTTGCAAGTCTCACTGAGTTTTTGCCTCGTCCGATTGAACAGCATCTTGCCTAAAGATCACACGCAGATTATTTTTACTGCAATAAGTACTCATGATTTATACATTATTGTCTGCACACTAGTCCTAAATTGACTTGCTTTCCGTACACATACCATTACATAATGTCCCTCAGGTCCTATAGTTCAGTTTCTGTGTGGCAACTCTAAACAAGTAAAGAGTGTTTTTCTGTCATTGGCCTTGCCTGCTTGTGGCACCACTTGGAAAAGAACATTTTGAGAGACTAGGGTGTCCAATAAGTGCAGAGGGGCCATTTAGAACACTACAGTGTATGAAGTGTATCTTAGTGTTGTTGTTTTTTTGTTTTGTTTTTTGACATGAGGAGATGTGTGAGGTCACAGAGATTCACTGTGCCACACTGGGCAGATATATGATGCCTAGGAGTCCGTTTATTATCTTGCAAACAGCACGCTGTCACCGATGGGGCAATTTATCCCCTCAAGGCCTGGTTCCTGATTTGTGTTGTATCTTTCTTCTCCTCTGTCTCATCTTTTCTCTCTGTCCCCTTTTCTTTCTTTCCTCCCCTTGCTGTCAGATCAATCATGACGACTACAGAAAAGGTGGGCTAGAGGCTTATTAACTGAGTGTAAGGGTGGGGCAACACTGCAAACCCCGCCTCCACCTGTCATTCATTACATTTGAGTCTTTTTAGGCAGTCCATATACTTTACTGTAACTTCATCTGTCACAGCAGAAACTAAACTCTCTGTTTCATTTGGCCAGTGACACGTGTGCCTGCAGGATCAGACTTTCAGATTAGGGTGCAGGCTAATTCAGTTTCAGTTAAACCGTCTCCCTGGGTGTGAATGCATGATTTAAAATGAACATGACAAGGGTGATGTTACCCCGTCATTGTTTCTCAGGTCATCATCATGCTGCTTCATAAACACCCAGCAGTGGCCGATCTATGGGTCTCTAAACAAGAGATTCAACGAGAGTGACGGACAAGGAAACAGACAGACAGCGAAAAAAGCAAGAGGCAAAAAAAAAGTAATGGAAGGAGAGATGGCAGGAAAGATATTAATGTTTCAGAGAGGAATCTGATTTGATATGTCTTTCCCTATTGTCGGCGGATGCTTTAGCCGCCCCGTTTAATAATTCCTGCCTTCCAATCAGTCATCCTCAATCCACAATGTCCACGAGGCAAAGATTCAATGTACAATCCACCCGCCAGAGACAAGGAGTCACCCCCCCCACACACTTTTTTTTCTCTCTCTGCCATTCTCTGCCTCTTTAATACAATGTTTACAAGCCAGTGCATTGTCCTCAACATATTTCAAAGTCCTAAGTGCCCAAGGCGTTTCACTGACAAATCAAATAACCGCAAAATCATTTATTCCCTTCTGCCTTAGTCTAACTGCAGTGGGGGGATCAGGTCTGGATGGAAGCATCCATGAGAATGATTACTTCAATAAAAAAATTATAACCCAAATCTGCTTAGCAGTCGTACTTTTGGACAGTAATTGTTTCAAATACAGCATGACCCAGGGCTGCCTGGATTGAGTGGCATAGAGGATGGGTTTGAAACTGCTCTCAACTCCCCCCCTCCCCCCCACCCCATTTTCCATCTCCAGATGATTAAAAGTGTGATTTGTGCGGCTTTGTTCTCTTTTGTCTTGTCTGTCCTCTCGAAGGCCAGCTTGGGTCCTAAGTGAAGCCAACAAGGGAATGCTCAATATGACTGAGCAAAAGAGAGTGTTGATGGAGGAGACGTGTGTTGCCCAGCTCCTCAGGGGACAGAAGTTGCATCTCTCCGAAGTGACAGATTGCAGTTTCTGTTCAGTCAAAAAGAGATGGGTTTTTAGCCAGTGCAGCCTGTGACACATGATCAAAATAGATCAGCCATCATGGCAACAAGTTGCTCCTGCACATCACATTCCATTGAAATTAACATCAGTGCACGTCAGCTGTGAAATTGTCCTTTTGAATGGCCTTTTTGAGTCTGTATCAGTCTCATCGATTACACAGAGAGCTGTAGCCAGCTAGACATCGAGACATCGACCTCGAAAATCGGAAGAATGGTCAATATGTGGCTTTTTTATGGCAAATTCCTACATTTTACATTTGGTTTTCTCAATTTTGATTACATGCCATTGGTTATAGCTATATGAAGAAGTTTACTGGTTACAGCCATGTCTCACATTGTCTTTTTTTCCCTGTAGCAAGAACTCATCACACAAGGACATCAATGCAGCTCCAGGCACACCGAAGGTAAGATGTCCACCATCTTTATGTTCACTGATAGGCTCAGCCACAATTAATGGCAATTAGTTCTCTATTTCATAGACAAAGACGTAAAAAAAAGAGTCTTGTGTCACTATAAGAGAGAGTGGTCGCAAACATCTGGCTTTATTTTCTGCTGTAATTTATTTAGAGCTCTCAGTGTTTCCTGGCTGCTTATTCAAAAGACCTGCACATGGAAAATGATACCCGTGTTTTTCAGTGTCATTGTCTTAAAAGGAGGAAGAGGCCAAGTGTACTTAAAATCTCAATTAAATCTGCAACCACATTGATTAAATTATGTAGTGCAGTCACCACATGATTCGCTAGAGAGTTTTAATGTGCTACAAACAACTCTGCTTAATTCCAAGCATGGATATTAAAGGTATAGTTCAGCCAAAATGATAACTCTGTCATTATTTGCTCACCCTTATTTTGTTCTAAACCAAAAGAAAATATTTTGTACATTTCATCAAATGGACAAAAACAGTTTAAATATATATATTTTTTTAATATCCATAAAAAAAGAAAGTTATACCTGTGAGGGTGAGTGAATGATGACAGAATTGTCTTTTTCAGATGAACTTATCCCTTTGAGCTATGATTTTAAAGGATAACAAATTACAGGCTGATGTGACATTGTCAATGGAGAGTATTGCGACACATCAAGCATTTATATTTCAGTTTTGGGATTTTATGATGCCATGAACCTTTGCAAATGCCAGAAATGCCAACCTCACATTCACTAAAGATATTCTCCTGATGCCTGAGATATATATTTTCACTTTATCTCAGAATAAATGCATATTTCTTGGTGAAGAAATGAACATGAATGGTGATAATAATAAACCATCCTCATATGATTGTCCCTTATCCAGAGGGCAAACCCTTTGGTTCTGACCCACGGTTGGAGAGAAACTGAGACTCTGGAAAGAGCATGAGAGCCAGAAGACACAGGAGCAGGTTAGAGAACAGGCCGTGTGAGGCGTGACTGAGCATTCTATAGCACACACTTAGTATTCCGTAGGAGTGTGTGGAAAATGAAGAGGCTAGCTAGGATGGCGGAGGAGGTCCATGATTCTCCTTTAAAAGATGGCAAGCAGCAGATCAGGCCCAGCTCGCTAGTTCTAAAGGGGATTAACCCTGGGCCGAGTTGGCCCATCTTTACCCCTCTCTCAAGCCGGCATTGCCATAGCGACTCCATGCCAGTCTAATCCAACAGGGCGAAGGCCAACAGTGGTAGGCGGCACAGTTAACATGCTAACATTTGCAGCACTGCTACTGCTTGTGCTACACCTTAATGTGCAACTTATACAATGATTAAATGCCTGAAGGATAAAATGTTAATATAAAGGTAATTTTCAATGCAAAATCTGTTGAGGTTCATATTGCACAGTAATTCAATTTATTATGCATAAATCTTTTAGCAAAGATAATGATTTATACACTACGGTTCAATAGGTCAGTAAGATTTTTTTTTTTTTTACGAAATTATGATTTTTATTCAGCAAGAATGCATTAAATTTATCAAAAGTGACAGTAAATGCCACAAAAATAATTGTGAACTTTTTATCCATCAAATAATCATGAAAAATGTACATTTTTGTTCAATGTTGATAATAATAAGAAATTATTAAGATTATTAGGAAAATATTAAGATAATTTGTAAGGATTGTATTGCACTGAAGACTGGAATGGCTGCTGAAAATTCAGCTTTGACATCACGGGAATAAAACATAATAAGTTATTAAAAAGAAAACAGTTACTTAACATTTTAATAATATTTCAATTAAATGCAAAATTGTTGAGTATAAGAGACCCTTTTTAAAAAGAATTGTAATAATTTTACTGATCACAAAACTTGAACAGTAGTATATAACCTTTATCTTTAATATTTTTTTACATTGTAACATTCAAGTCAGATTACCTGGTACTAAACATGCTGGTTCTGTGTTATTTTGGGTTTATTATCATTTCTCATTAGACATTGAAACAGTTAAACATCACACACTAGATACAGTATAGACTAGTGTAAACACTTAGTGCTCATACTCACTCTCTGGCACACACCGTATTCCCTGAGCTCCAAAGGTTTTGAGATCACAAATAAATTGTTTCCTGACCTTGCGATTCAAAAGCATAAGGAGCCATGCATAATGTCTAATTTACTGTCCCCGTAGAGAAAGGCTGCCATTTTTCACATATTAATATTAGATTACAGTTGTCAGCCGCTAAAGCAGCAACCCCTCCTCTCACTCTGATTAATCAGAGCAGATTGTAAAAACAAATATTTTATAGCCACCTCATAAAAGCAGGACGGAGATCAAGACTCTCGGGAAAGCAAGCAGTATTTCCCCTTCCCCCGTTCCTCAGTCATTTTAGAAATTAAGTCAATTAGACTTTCAGAAGAACAAGCCTGTTACATCTCCAGGCGCACGGCGATACGTTTATAGGCGATCAAAGTGTCCTGTCATGCCATCTGGTGTCCTGCTTTCTGTCTGTTCCTCTGTCGAAGTCTCCATTACTCTAAACACTGTTGTCCTGTCAACACATAGTTTAAAGCTGAAATGGCAGTTAATGGTTATCTGTCAACAATCAGCCATATTGTTACAACACACCAGTTTTGTAGTTCTTGTGTTTTGTTTTAAACTGGCTATATTATCAGTTCAGTGGATGACACATTTGTCTGGATGGCTGCTCACCTCTTTCTTTCTTTCTTTTTTTTTTCCTTTGTTTTTCTCTCTCTCTCTCGACAGTCTCTCCTGTTGTCAGTGCACATCAAACGTGAGGGCGAGTCTCCAGTTGTGTCCCCGCTCTCCTCTGATGAAGCTCACCATTCTGACAGATACCAGGTGAGACGGGACGCCTCAGACAGAGAGTGTCTGTCACAGGTGCAGAGTGACAGACTGTGCAGTTCTGACACTCTGAGCACAACTGCACAGACTGAAACCCTCCACTCTGATGCAGCCCTTCATTTCACTGGGTTTTAGCTTGTTGAGAGTGTCTCAATATATGGGAGTTTCAAATTGAAGTGAAATCCGTCCAAGTTGGTGCTTTACCTGAGATGTAATGAAACTGGATTTCTGTCAACTGAAAGTAATGACAAAAAAAATAACCATTAAAAAATTTAGCTTGGGAACACCTCCACAATATCCTCCATCTTATCCCAGACTGGATCTGATTGCTGGACGTATTAATACAGGCTGAAATCTGTTCTGCTAATCTCCAGCCCCATGTTTACTCAGGCTGTAATGTTTGTTCTGCTCTGATATGTATTTATCCATAGTTTAACCCTGGGCTAATCTACACCGCCCCCAAGCCCCGGATATCATCTCTGTGCGCCAGTGTCCTTGACATGTTTGTTTTCTTCCTGCTTCACCCTGAAGCTGTGGGTTTCCCCTCAACCCTAGAAGTGGGAGAATTTCTCAATTGAAGCAACATCCCGACAGATCTTTGCACATTAGCTATAAGAAGGCTCTCCTTCATGGTCCTGATAAGTCTTTAGAATTTGCCTTTAATGTCACAAAACTAAAAGTACTACTGACTGATATACAATGATTGTCAAGGGGCCTTAAATACATAATGGCACCGTTTCAAGATCATTGTTTTGTAGAACTATTTATTAATGAAGCTGCTCAAATCACCTCATGCTAATTTCCTTTTCCTAAAAGTCATGATGTTCTTTTTTTGTAACAAAATCTGTCTCGTGTGGACACATCGTGCCATTGATATATCATAAAATAGACTGACAGCAGTGGCTCAAGAGTTTCTGAAGGGATCTCTGCCTCTAGACATTATACATGCGCCAACTGTTAGAGCAGTTTGAACCTATGTATATACATATAAGTATATATATACACTTAAATTATTTTGATAGGTGTGTATCTTTCCAGTTTTTTTTTTTATATATATAAAAATGTTCAGCATATTTGTTGGGTAACATTTACAATATATTTGCGGGGTGTTTGTTGTATAAAATCTGATACTTTTGCTTTTTTGTAACAAAATATATTGGAAGGTATAGTCTACACACAGTTGCATAAGTCTTCACATCTTATATATATATATATATATATATATATATATATATAGAACAGTTCATTGTACCAAAAAAGAAATAAGGACAGAAAAGTATTGAATAAATCATATTTTTTATACCAGAAGAGTTTGTTGAGACCTCTTAAACCAGGGGTTCTTATCTCTGGCCCTCAAGGTCCACTTTCCTGCAGAGTTTAGCACCATCCTTGATCTAACTGACCTGTCAGTAACTTTCTAGTAATCCTGAAAGAGCTTGATTAGGGATGGAGCTAAACTCTGCAGGAAAATGGACCTCAAGTGCCAGAGTTGAGAACCCGTGTCTTACAAAAATGAATCAAGCAACACATTTCATATGCGTCGTTTACATACTGCTGCGCCCCAGTGGCGAAAGAAGGAACTGCATCAGTTGCAACTTTTGACTCTGACGTGACGGTCACGTGACCGGTAGCAATATGGCGGCCATGGCGCGCTGAGACGAACTGTTGTAGTAAGCCTAATATTTTAAATCCTTATTCATCCTTCGTAAATTGACTATTGAGTCTCATATCCGCGTTTTGGAGGAGAGTTATCCGGGCTTCATGTTTTTGTAAACCAAATGAGTTTGGAGGGTCGTAGCGTTTGCAATGGAAGAGGATTTGCAGAGCAATGGCCAGAGTGAAGTAGGTTTTGTTTACATTCAGACATCAGGGATCTGCTGCAGAATCCAGCGCAATCTTGTGATGCGCGCATCATTATAGTCCTTATATAGAAATAAGCAATAAACTTAAATGACTGACAGATTTTTCTTTGTTCTTTTTTCCCCCCACATGCAGACATTTTTACGAGTTCGAGCTAACAGGCAAACACGATTGAATGGTATGTATATTTTCTCCCTGGAACAAGGAAAGTGATATTAATGAGCGATTATCTGTTGACATATGACTTATAAAAACGTAATTGACATATATTTAATAGTTTAATACTTCATATCATTGGTACAAAGTGCAGTTAATATATAGAGAGCTGTCCTTTACCTAGCAAGCTCCTCTCTGTAATGTTTATTAAAATAAAAATGAATATTTGATAACATTTATATCAATATAAAGTTGCGATATTTAGTCAAACATAAGTAGTACTATTTAAATAAATTGTATTTTTATAGTACATCATCTTCTAGAGTCTGTTTACATGCAGTAGTATTTGATGAAAAATAATGGCCTTATTATTAGTTAATTTTAATAAATACTCATGCCTGTCTAAGTCAGCTTATTATAAACACCTGACAAAAATGTCTGCAATATTGGATGGTGGATAGATCATTTATAATCTTTACCTGATAAAATAATACAGTTTAAGGCATTTGTGTGCCATTCTGCTTAGTGAGCAATACTTGAAGCACTTGACATGCTCTGAAGACTCGTCTTGCTGACAGCGGGTCTAGTCATGTTGTATGTTTATCTGAACCCCAACCCATAGTCATTAGTCGGTGGGTGTGATGGAGCAGCCGCCCCCGTGGGGAGGGTTGGTGTGAGCTGGTAGCTCACTGACCCGAGGCCAGTTGTTATTCTGGGTGTTGGTATCCGTCTGGCACGAATAAGGAGCTCCTCGTCTTTCAGGGTGCATCACTGGGGTCTGTCATGTGGCCTTGCCAGAAGCTTGACATCCATGTCAACCACAGCACCCCTTGCCACATATTAGGTGATTTTCTACAAGCCTAAGCTGTCATATATTAAATAACATGGCTGTTTATTATAGTTAGTATAGCTTGTAGTCAATTGTGGCCACCTGATTTTGCACTTCCCTTGACTGTAGCGCCTGCCCAAGCAGAGAATCTCCTTAACCCTTGGTTTTTTCATGTGTCAACAGTCGATGACCTCTGCTGGTGCAGGCGCAACGCCAAGGAAAGTTTCAAAAGTCCCCCAATTCCAGTGCCCAGAGGAGTGCCCCTAGCCCCTTGCTGCCTGCGGCATGGTAAGACCCCCTCCACCCTTTATCGCAGCCGCAGGCACTGTAAGGGTAAATGGGGCTGTCTTTGTTTAAACCCGAGGCCGTATTAAAGTATACCACCTCTCATCTGAGACGCGGTGATTTCAGAGTGAGGAAAAACTCCTGCTGTGCCCAATTAATCTGCCTTTCTTCGTGCTATTTAATGATGCCCATCTCCCCCACATTACTGTCAACGTGGCCAGTGTTTCTCTCTCTTCTCCCTCTCCTGGAGGTAATGGCAGAAGCTCCTGCCTCTCCTCCTCCAGTCCCCCTCGGCTCCATTCGCAATCACAGCCAGCTAAAAATTAATGTCCCCACACGCCATTTGCAGTTAAGAAAAAGCGACAGAGACTTACGGCGCAATAGGCGCTGTTCTGCTGTGTTAAATTTCTAATTATGTGCTCGGGGAGGGGAGGGAGAAGAGCGAGACACCCTGAGAGATCAGAGCTCTGGCCGTTTTTTCGTGCCTGTCCCTGATGTATCATGGAGGAATTGGTGTTTTGGTGCAAAGGCCTAATGGACAGAGTTCACCTCTGAGCCCTATCATATCACTGTTGTGCTTTGCATCTCATCCTTCTTGCCTGAATAATCTTTTTTGTTTGACTGTGTGTGTGTGTGTGTGTGTGTGTGTGTGTGTGTGTGTGTGTAAATCAATAAATGTAATAACTAAAATGAACAGAAATCTAAAGTCATTTTAATGATGTCATAAATATACATATTTTTTTATTTTAATCATTACCTATTCCCCTCTCAGTGCCAGTATAGATTATGTATATAGTATATATGATGTTCAATTTGCTCCATTGCATTATCATTTGATATATATATATATATATATTTTTTTTTTTTTTTCTTGTGCTGCAGCCCGGATTGGGAAGATGAAGCGCCGAAAGCCTGAGGATGGACAGGTATGTCCACTGTGCAGCGCCCCGCTGACAGGAACGGAGGAGGAAATGAGTAGGCATGTGGAACAATGTCTGTTCAAGGTAGCTTCATAAACCCAGAGATCTGGGCCTCCAACCTCCTCTAGAAGCTCTGGCCTTTCTGCCCTCACTTTTCCCTGGACATCAGTCATCTGACAAAACACACACGCATATTAATGTTTCTGGGATTTAGTTCCTTATGATTACACCTATGTTGTATTCCTACATGGGTGTCCAGGGAATAGTTGAAGGATTAGTTCTGTTCCTCCTCCTTCACTTAGATTTGGCTGGCAGTTTTGGCATCCTGAACCTACTTAATAGATATTCTACTGTATTGTCATTTAACACTGAGTTTATAGAAAAGCTCAATGGAAACTTGTTCAAGGAGTCTGACTGGCTTCCCTCTTTAACCATTTAAGTGGTTCAGGATGCAGCACTTCCCTCTTTATTATATAGCAGGTTCCTCTTGACCCATCTAATCCAGTAGTTCTTATAATACTAATGCACTCTTGGTGGTTGGATTCAGGTGTTCTGTTGCATGTGGTTTGATAGCTCCTAAAATTAGACATCATTAGAAGTTAGTGGATTTGAAAGCGCTGCTTTGATTTCCTCTGATGTAGTCACACTTTGTGGTTTTGTCTTTTTATATTGAATGAACCAATTTAAATGTGTTGGTACATGTTTGATAAGTGGTTTTGTTCTCTCAGAGGGAAGGTGGAACAGAAGAGGATTCTGCCGATGTCGAAGGGGAGAACGGAACGCGGTTTGAGGAGTACGAGTGGTGTGGACAGAAGAGGGTCCGAGCTACTACGTTACTGGAAGGTGGTTTCAGAGGTATGTGTTTTTTTTTGCATTTTCTTATATTTTTGAAAGAAGTTTCATTCTCACCATGGCTGTTTATTTGGGGGGGGGGAAACAGGCAAAACTGTAATATTGTGAAATATTATTTCAATTTAAAATAAATGTTTTCCAATTGAATATATTTTAAATGTAATTTAGTCCTGTGATGGCAAAGCTGCATTTTCAGCTGCCATTACTCCAGTCTTCAGTGTCACATGATCTGTTAGAAGTCATTCTAATATGCTCTAATATTGGTGCTCAAGAAACATTTCTTAAAAGTTTAATGAAGATCGCTTACAAAGGTCACCAAAAACATTGAAGCTGTTTAATACGGCTACTTACATTTCTTTCTCGGTGTACCCCAAGATCAACCTGTTCAAGTGGCGTGTGTGTTAATTTATAGGCTAGGCATCTGTAGTCCAGACAAGGTGAGTTCTGGCAAGCCCTGCTTGGCCTTCAAGGAGTCAAAGGAAAACACATTTAGCTGTGCAATTGACCCTCCTCACCCAGTACAGAGTTGTGTGTGAGAAAAATGGGCCGCTGACCCGTGGGCTTCCCTCACTGCAGGAATGCAATTATAGCTCCCAACCTAACGCCGCTCACCTGGGACGTTCTCTATCACATACACACACGCTCCCTAAGACCCTTTTTGATGTGCTGCCACACTTTCAAGGGAATTCTAGTTGGTTCATAAATAATTTACCTCCTCAGATTATTTTTTACACTAGGGAGGAAGTGTCAGTCATGCTCCATACTTGAGATTTTTATCTTGGAACTTTTCTTAATGTTGGATGGGTTGTTTTGAAAGGGGTTGGTTTATTCAGTTAAGTTTAGGCTGGCACTTTACAGGAAGTGCTAAGTGAATGTCTATCAAAAACGATCTCAGTTTTTCTCCTCACTGTTCGTTTCTTATTTAGAAAAGGAGTTCGTCTCCTCCTTCAGTGGTCTTTTGTAAACTTCTGCACTCTTAAATGGAAAGGCTGTTCGATCCCAAGGAGAGAACAGATTGCAAAGCTGTGTGGATTAAGAAAAGAAATGGACTTGCTCCTCTAACGCCTGGCTGGACAGATGGTGGCCCAGATCAATTCGGCATGTGAACAGAGCCATGTGTCTGTACAGAAGCTCACCAGACCTTTATCTTCAGCACAGGCACCAGTGTAATGGCGATATGGGGGGGACCTGGTCAGAAGTGACTCAGTGGCCCAGGGGCCACTTGAAAGCTTCCTCTAGGATGCTCAGAAGGTGGATTTTCCCTTGAAAGCTCAGCTGAAGTCCTCAAGCGTTCAATCGGTCTGCATTGCAGAATCCCTGCAGCCCAGGGGGAGCTAGACTGGGGAGGGGGGCTTGAAAGGAGTCTTCAATGGGATAAGAGGGCTATAGTCTCTGAAGCACCAAGCAGCTCTCTAGCTCTCTTTGAGGACCCAGGAAGAAAGCAGACAGGAAACGCTTTAAACCAAACAAAAAGAGCATGATAAGGAAAAGGGAGACCAAGAGGAAGAGAGAAATCGAAGAGGATCAGTTTGTGTTGGAGGCCTATAAGGCCTCCTGTGTCCGTGGCTTAGCAGGGCTGTTGTGCTGATGAAGAGATAGCAATGGCAGTCACAGGCAGAGATGGAGCAGATTTGGTGAAGTCTTGAAAGAAGAACAGAGGCCCACCGCTCATCTTTGTAAAGAACCTTGAGAGATGGCAGCTTTGAGCCCCTTCTCTGGCAGGCATACATGGTAAATGCCATCCTGATTGGATGAACTCTGACCTGTGACATACTGTGAAAGGCAGATAAGTGTCATGGCAACAAGGTGGAGGAGAGGCCATGTTTCATGTCCTGTTTCTCTGGGATCTCTGCTTCCCCTTTCTTTGCTGTGGCATGACACACCTGTCTTGGGTGACATATGTAGATTAACACTTTACAATCATGGCAAATGTAATTCAGCTTGCAAAATGTGACCCAACAAGGAAAGTGTGATTTATGCATGTGACAACTTAACATCTAAACGCAAACAAGATTATTGTCATGCAAAGTATTGCAGAGCAATACAGGTAAATACCGGCTATATTGTAAGGGAGACATTGAAGTTTTTTATTCATCCAATGTACACCGTGATGAAGAATAGGAGTAAGCTTATGTCCCTGAGGCTGCTGGGCAAAGAGGCGGTGCATAATTTGACTGAGAGGCAGTTAGAGGTGCAATGACCTTTTTGGCACAGATTAGATTGCCTGCCAAGATTGCTTAACAGTAGCCCCAGCAATTTCAGTCAGACACACACTGCTCAGGTAGTTATACACCATTCAGGGGGCCGTTTTGATGTTGTGGTTGCCTGAGTAGGTGTGCCATCCATTTTTTCAGTCTGGCTAGGTTCAGTGTCGTCAATGTACACACTGAAGTGGACAGTGTTCCTGTCTAGGCTGAATCAATGCTGCATGACATCCTTCCTGCCCTGGTTCTAGCAAAGCATTAGCCAGATCCATAGCCTGATCAATTGATTGAATTAACAGTGATCTTTCTTTTTTTTTTTCTTTTTGCTGCCATATCTGCCTCTGCCCGGCCTGCCATTAATGGTCACTATATTTATTAGTTTTTCCCCCGGTTTGGCTTTCATTGCAGCTTGTTGACAGTTAATTAATGAAATGTTCACCATCATTTACGGTTTACGGTCTTTTATTTTTGGCTGACTGTACCCTTCACCCAATTTCAGTTGGGTCAGTGGAGTGGGAATGTTATCTTTAGAAAACTTAACACTATTTCCAAGCTAGAATAAGGTGATGCCGGACACAGGACCCACAGTTCATGTTTTAAAGCGGTCACAAACATTCCTTTCTTGCACTTTGGTGCAACTATGATTAAAGCTTACCCAAGCTTAAATACTATTATATATTTCTAACCAAGCTACAACGATGTTCAATAGTTTGTTTCAAAAGTTAATATTTGTTTTAAAATAATACCTTTATCTGCTAAAGTTTAAAAAAAAGAAGAAAGAAAGCAGCATTTTTACAAAAGATTTCAGTTTCAAATAAATAGTATTCTTTTGAACTTTCGGTTCATCAAAGAATCCTAAATTCATTACAATTAAAAAAATATATATTAACAGCATAACTGTTTTCAACATTGAGAATAATGGTGGGAAAAGTAGAATAATTTCTGAAGGATCAAGTGATTCTGAAGAATTGAGTAATGGCTGCTGAAAATTAATCTTATGTGATTGTAGGAATAAATTAAATTTATAAAACATTAAAATAAAGATATTTTACATTTTTATAATATTTCACTATAATATTTTACTGTATTTTTTATAAAATAAATGCAGCCTTAATGAGCATGAAAGGCTTCTTTGAAAAACATTTATCAGTAATTTATTAAAATAATGCTTTGTCATTGTTAGCTTTATCAGTAAATATAAATGGACAGACACTAAGCATAAGGTAAACTAATAGACAGATTTGTTCAAGTTATTATTGGAAAGGAATGTACATTTAGACTTGTGCACCGTTGAACCCTGATTCTCTGTTCGAGGAGCTCGGATTTATGTAGCTCAGCTATTGTGCGCATAACTCTCTGCAATCACAGGGACCAAAAAATAAAACTTAAAAGTTCTCTTTTTATTTGATCGCTAAAAACCATAGCACATTGTAAAAAAACGAAAAAAGGGAAAGCATTTGTGATACATTTTATCCCTACTCTGCCTCTTTTGGATCCCTTTCCAGAGAAGGGGAGAGAGAGATCATGGCTGCCACATCCACTTTCAGTCCTCCTCCTCTTTTCCATCAGTGCCTAACACTCCCTGAAGGTTGTAGTTATCCACTCCACACTGTGCAATAGTCATCCCCGTGTCGTAGTGCTTTGAGGAACAAAAGTACCATTCTCCACTTCCATTTCCTACCTCAGCTCCTCATCCATGACATACCCGTTCTCCAGCAGTGCCCTGACATCCTTCCATCAGCCCCTGAGGGGCCTGGGCTGCTCCCACCCTTCAGGCTGCTGCCGCTCCAACCTCTTCTTAACCAGAACTGAAGGACCCAGACAGCTAGTGGCTGGAGTTTGTCTGTGCGCTCATCAATGGATTTATAGAAGTGCCACTCAGCCTGCACGCCCCAATGCTCATCACCCACACCCTGACAGGCACCTGACACAACTCCTATTCAGACAATCTCCGATGGCTTCATCTGGGCCCAGAGCACCAGAATCCTGGCTTGTCTGCAGTAATCTGGGTTCTGCTCAAAGCTAAAACAGGCCTTCCCAATTGGGGTTTCTTTGGCGTGACAAACCTTGTCCTGGATTGGGACTGTTATGGTTGGAGTTGGTTGCAAGTGACAGATTTATTATAAAATATGTATTATTAAATGCGACAAAGGATTAAGCCCAAATTTAATTTACTGATGACCGTTGTTCCTCTCCTCCCTTTTTTTAGGGACAGGCTTTGCCATGTGTAGTACGAAGGAGAGCCATGATAGTGATGCAGACCTGGATGTGGATGGAGATGACACACTGGAGTACGGCAAAGCCCAGTATCCTTGATTAGTCATCTGGAAACATCTTGCTCTTAGTGGCGCTGTAGTTGGCATTGAAACAGTAACTGAAATTAGATGCCGTTGTGCCTTAACTCAAGGTTTCAGGTACACTGAAGCAGACATCATTCCTTGTTCTGGAGAGGACCAGGGAGAGGCCAAAGAACGTGAGGCACTGCGTGGGGCTGTTTTGAAGTACGCTGGATTTCACTGAAATGATTTCATCACAGACTTTAAAATGACAAATAACAAATCTATAGACTTGGCTTTTAAACTAATTTTTTTTATTTTTTATTTTTTCCTCCTGTAGTGGTGGTGTGCCATCCAATAGAATAACACCAGAGTTCTCAAAATGGGCCAGTGATGGTGAGTTGGCCTTCAAATAAATGCTGTTCTTTTGAACTTTCAGTTCATCATAGAATCCTGAAAAAAAAACGTGCTTCATGGTGTTTTAAATATGTGACCCTGGAACACAAAGCCAGTCTCAAGTCGCTGGGGTATATTTTTAGCAATAGCCACAAAAACATTGTATGGGTCAAAATTATAGATTTTTCTTTAATCCCAAAAATCATTAGGATATTAAGTAAAGATCATGTTCCATGAAGGTATTTTGTAAATGTCCTACCGTAAATGTATCAAAACTGTATTGCTAAGAATTCATTTGGACAAATTCAAAGGCGATTTTCCCTCACCCTCAGATTCCAGTTGATCAAATAGTTGTATTTCGGCCAAATATTGTCTGATCCTAATATTCCATACATAAATGTAAAGCTTATTTATTTAGCTTTCAGATGATGTATACATCTCAGTTTTGTAAAAAATGACACTTAAGACTGGTTTTGTTGTTCAGCGTCGTATGTTAAACAATATATCAAATCAGATTGAATATATTAACTAAGATGCATATTAAATTAGTCATGTTATTTTAAATTATAATAATATTTCACAGTATTACTGGTTTTGCTCTTCTTTTTTTTTTTTTTTTTTTTACCCCTATATATTTAAGTTGGATGTTATAGAATGAAACATTGCTTTTGTCAGCACTCATTCATTATATATGCTCTGTTTGTCTATTTTTGCAGAAATGCCATCCACCAGTAATGGTGAGAGCAGCAAACAGGAGCCGAGCTCTTCATCTTCGTCCTCCACGCCGAGGACCTGTAAAAACAGTGAGATCGAGAAGTGAGTACAAACACACACCTGTCCGCAGTGGCAGTGTGTTTGCTGGTGTATTGGGGTGAGATTAGTTTGTGTAGGAACTGCAAGATCATAAATGATGCATTTAGTGTGCTCATCTCTCCGGAGCATGCTCGATCACAGGGAGTGGCCCAGAGTATTGATCCCAGGCAGCTGAGCCTTGTCTGGGCTTAACTCGCAGCACAGCCCAGGAATGCTAATATCCCTTTAGCCATTTCCATACTACAGCTTTTCACTACAGAAATAGTGCAGTATTTATCTCTTGAAATTCACAGAGAAAGCGAGATGAATTCCTGCACTCCACTGAGAGTGAAAACAAGCTGGAGGGAGAGTAGCAGGCAGCCTTCAGCCGCAGATAAATTTGAATAACCTGAGTGGGTGAAAGGCCGGCCCCTGTAATTCCCTCATCTCTGCACCCTCATCCATATTCCTCGACAAGTGCTCCCACTAAACTCTCCTCCCACTTGCGTGTGTGGGGGCCCAGCCCCAGTGAATATGTAATTGGGGTCAGAGTGCAGCTCCCAGTAGAAGAGGGACTTATTGCCACTGTGGTGGTGCGACTGTCCTGGTTTGATCTCCCACTGCTGTCTAGAGCTGGACCAGGTTCAACACGTTAACCACAGACATACCTCACTCTGCCTATTCAAGAGCGGGAGCACAGCTGTCAGTCCAAATGACCCATGTCCCGTCTCTCTGCTTGTTTAATCCCGCTGTGCAAGGTTGTCCAATGCAGTGCCAATTTAATGTTTGCAATGTCGAGTCTCAATCAGGAGATGGTTTGCTTTGTTCTAAAGAAAAAATTAATAGCTGATTGATTAATAAGATTGTTTTATTTTCTGAAAGAAAAAGAAAACCTCTATCATTAAATAATATTAGTGGGGTTTTTTTTTTTTTTTTTTGTGTGATTAATACACATACTGACTTATTTTATATATTTTGTTTTCAATTTCAGTAATATTTGTTACTTTTATGTAGAATTTTTTATAACCGTTTTTATTTATTAATAATGAGATCATTACGGAGTATTTTTTTTTTAATGCACTCCCGCAATTCATCACTTTATTATCACACAATTATCTGTCTCTTGTCTCCTCTGAGCCTTCTTCTCTAGGGAGAGGCTTCTAGTGTAGCTGAATCAATCTTGTGTGGGCGCCAATACACGGGGCCCCATATTAAATATCAGGGGCAGATAACTAAGCACAGCAGACCTGAAGCAATTGATTTTTCTCGTCAGCACCTTCCCACCCATCTCCAGTCAAGTGTGCATCTCCAAATTACTTTGTCTGGAGCGCAAGTTTGATGTCAGCTCCTGTCTGCAATTGAAATCGTCACCATGGCCAGCAGTTAAAAGTGTGACTTTGCACACTGTTTGCTTGATAGGTTTGACTGAGTGTTAGGTTTTTTTTTTTTTTACCGGAATTTCTAAGTTTCGGTTCCAAAAACAGTTCTGGTGCGACACGTGACCAAGCACTGTGAGCGGTCTTGCATCAGTGTTCTGAATAGTTTTTTAATTGTTTTAATGGAGCCGAATTGGAACCGGTACCATTAGGAGGAACCAGAAAATTCCCAACCCTACTAAGTGTGTGGAAATGAATGTTAGTGGTTGATCTTAAGAACACTGTGTGGCTCTGTCTGAGCGTGGGTGTGCAAGTAGGAGGATGAAAATGGACAGAACGGGATTCCTAAATGGAGCTGCAGGAGTTTGACAGCTTAGATTGATTCATTGCTTTCCTCCGTAGCGACTCGCTCAATTTCTCCCTCCCTCTGCGCACACACTCAAAGCACCAGGCATCCAGTTCGACTAGCCGTAGTGTTGTTTCGGGGGGCATTAAGTGTTTTAGCCGACCGGGGTATGAATCACCGCAGCTGTTTGATGTCATAGAGAAGAGCGAGCAATGAGCGCAACCCACCCGCCAGCCGTTTTATTAGCTTAGCGCTTAGCTCCAGACGTGACACACACTCGTTTATTTAATATCTCCCGCAATATTTCTCCCAGTCTGTGCCCGTCCTCCTCGGCCCTCCGTCTGAATCTATCCATCTCTCCCCGACAGTAGAGCCCTCTCCGAAGAAGAGCTCTTCTCCTTCCTCCTTCTGTTGATTTGATCAGGTATCACAGGATGTTACGCGATATTGTCTTATGAAAGGGGCCAGGGAGATAAATCTCAATGATGATATCATTAATCACATCCTGAGGGGTCATGAGAAGGGGGAGGGAGGTGTATTAACTCTTTCCTAGCCAAAACAAGATGTAGCATTTGAGTTTTAGCTTCACATATAAGTTCAGTGTTTAAAAAATACATACTTATGCTTTTCTTTTTCTTTTTTCATGGTGTGCGTCAAATGGATGTAACATGTAAATTAACAGGAATGGCTGTGCCATTGTTTAATTTACAATTTCCTGAAGTGGAAATTTCAGAGCGAGATTGAAAGAGGGCCACATAAGAAGCTGAAATCCTTTCATTCCACTTCAAGCCAGAAAACAATCCCAACCTCTCTATTTGTAAAACGTGTGCATTTCAATCTGCAATGAAAATGAGATTTGTCCCCTTTAGTTTCAGTGATTCATTTTGGATTGTGTGTGTGGGTGTGTGTGTGTGTGTTTTGGAGTAAGAGGTTGAGCATGTTACGGTGTTGTGAGTTGTGTAAATTGTATACATGTGTGTCTTCGTAAAGAAGAGGGGGCTGATGAATTTCCCCAAGCTCTCCTGTGCCAGATGGGTAATGATCTCTGGGTACTCGGGTCGCCTCTGTCTTGCTCATTCTGCACATGATAAATGAGGGCTCCCTTGCCACCCATGTGATTGCAGTCAAATTTCATGCTCAACTTAAATCACTGTAGCAGATTTTATGTACCTCCACAATAATCAAATTTATTCCCAAATTCATTAGTAAAAAAAATAGTGTCAGCCATCTCTCCTGAAAAGCTACATCCTTTTTGTAATTTTTTCATGTTTTTTTTTTTTTCCTTTTTATATTTTAAAATTACAGGCTCGATCAGCCTCTTGATTTAATTTGACTGAATTTAAGAATTGATTGTCAGCCAAGTAACTTTATAAAGATCTCCAAGTATCTGTCTGTTCCTGTAACTCATGTTTTCTCATGTCATGCCATATAGAGTTATAGATTAGACCGCCTTCTATAGTTAGGCTTGGCTCTGATGGAGACGGATGGTTAAGGGGCTGGATAATGTAATGAGAAATAGCTTCACACTCAGAGCCAGATCTAATGGCAGTGTTAGATCACAGTGCAGGCTTCATCTAGTTCCTGTTTGAACTTGTGCTTTTGTTGCTTTAAAAACATCCCGTTATAGAGAATGATGCCTGTTTCAAGCATTAGACCTACACGTCCATCATGGTTTTAACATCCAAATTGATTTTTAATATAATTGGTGTGACGTTATGGACTACGGCTGTTGGTAAGCGACATGATTAGTTTGAATGTCAGTCCTCATTGTGGTTTCCTTAGTAACTTAACTCTTAATTGAAATGACATTATTCTTTCCCTAGATTATGTCATTGAAATTTTTCAGCCAGCATACCACTGCAAAGCGGAGAGACGAGGTGTGTGTTTAATGTTTAAAACTCCCACTCACTCAACGGGACCTTGGTGATTTTCAGTTATGAACTTGCCCAGCCTCCCCTCTCTAGCTTTCGTATAAAATCACAGCCCAGCTTTCTCTCTCCCAAACCATCTCTTCATCTCCATCCATATAAAGTTAGATTAAAACCCTCTTTTTTTCCCCCAAGAGAATTAAATAACTTTTAGAATGTGGTTTTCTATAAAGCACAACACAATGAATATTCATGCCGGAGCGGGTCGGGCATTACTTGGCGCGGGAACTGTTGTATTCTTTTGTAGGGCCGGTGACGGCATACGGGCAAGTGAACCGAAGCGATTTATGAAGCTGTTAAAGAAAAACAGCAGGCATGGAGCACAGTACACCTACTCTCCTGTCCGCTTTATAAGCATGCACGCTAATCAAGACTAAATGCTTTTTTACAAGCCGTCCACTAATAAGAAGAGATTTTAAAGCTTTATAGTCCCTTTATAGATTGTAGGCTATAGGGAATTGATCGTCCAGACAGCTCTCTTTCTCCTTGATCAAGGTCGTCGTATTGTTGGTGCTTTTTGAGAGAGACCTGGGTGAGTTTTAGGGTGACCTTGAGAAGATGCCAGGACTTTTCTTAAGAGTTTTGTTAACGTCTTCCTTAATGAGATGAAATAAAAATTAAAATTCACCTTCTATTTTCCAAATACATGCCAATCTTATTGTGACTGGTTTATCTAAGCATGTTTTTTTTTTTTATTAATATTGGTTTGACCTTGTAATTTTTAATCAGAATTCTTCAATAATTTTGTCCTGTAAACCCCATCCCTTTCTTACAAACGACTTGGATTCAGTACAAACTCCATCTAATCAACAGCCAATGGATTGAACGTCCCTGTCCTTTTTTCTTTCAATAATTTGCCACTCGGATGTATGTTACAATACAGAAGAAAATATATGTTGCTACTTGAGTCATCGCAACTTTAAATGAAATGGGACATGTTTAATTCCTGGCTGCCAGATTTTAAGCGCTATTTCTCAATGTGCCCATGATTCTTCAGTTACTCTGTCATTGTTCTTCCTTTAGGTTGGCCTTATAGGAGATGCTGAGTCCATAAAAGGTCTGTCCGTTTTAATGGCCTTTCCTTGATTTACATTCTAATAGCACCTGATTAACGAGAGGCCCATGTCCCAGTGTGTGTGTGGTGAATGTGTACTCATTGTGGAGTCACACAGGCATGTAATAAATGAAGCTATTGGAAAAGGCAGTGGAACTGCAGGCACTAATCGAGGGGATTGTGCCTAGGAGAACGCTGGTGCAATGTTAAATCAATACTGTAGATCAGTGCTCCATCTGGCTGGAAAATGATCGGATCACCATAAACATCTCGCCAAGCGCCTTGCCACACAATCAATGGTGGCCATATTGATTTAGTTATTGCGAGTTCATATGCTGTGGACAGTGTTAAATATGCATTCAGCAGTTGAGAGGCAATTGTCTATGGGACATTTAGTATAACCCTGAGAGGTGAGAAGTTTGGGGAACTGGTGCAGGTGTGACCTCAGAGGACTAAAGGAAGCTCGGTGCCATGTTTAATAATGGTAGTACAATAAAGAAAAACATATTAGTTCATATTGACATCATTTTCTTTCTGTAGCAGAGATGAATTCACTGTTTCCAGTGGGGCCATCTGTTTTTAATTTTGCTTTAGTGTTTTTGGGAGTTAGCAGTCAAGTTTGTCTGAACTGAAGCTGTGTGGAAGCTGTGCAAGTGTAAATTGCAAATTTGCGTGACTGCACTACTTTTAAAAAGCAATTAGCATTCCACTCTTTTCAGTTTTATGTATGAGCCAAACTGTTTTGTAGTGCTCTAATTGAACCAACTTTGATTCTTTTCTTTTCTTTTTTTACCTGCAGGATAACAGAGGACTCGACAGCGACCACACTGGAGGCACTAAAGGCCCGCATACGAGAACTGGAAAAGCAGATCCTCAGAGGAGACCGATACAAGTGTCTCATATGCATGGTGAGAATTCTCACTTTCCAATATTGTGCACGTTCATGTGGGTGTGTTTGCTTATGAACTCTCTTTAATAACATGCCGTGGTGATATAACCTAACACCCGCAATCGTGCACCCAGCCGGCTGAAGCTTTGTGATGGTTTGCCTCCTTCAGCTTCAATCTAGCATGGACTGGAAAATTAACCTGCACATTAAGGTTCTGTTAATGGAGTTCTGCCGTCCTGTTGGATATCTGTGCTAAACCTTTTCAGCTTTATACCTGTAGTCTTGTTTATAAAGAGAATTGTTTTGATGTTTTAACTGGAAAGATTCAAGACATTTTTCTGTAAGCTTCTGTGTCCTGCAGTCGGTTGAGGTTGAACATTTCCCAGTGGTGGTCTACTGCCACCCGCTGATTGTTGGATGTATAGCAGACCAAAAAATGAATTCTCAGTAAATGATTTGGACTAAAAGTGCTAGAAGTGTGTCAGACGGCTTCGCGTGATATCCAACCTGAATATTCACACAAAAATGCAACAGAACTCCCAACCATTCCTTTTTTCCTGGCTCAGTGTTGGCTGAGAGCTTCTGTTGATAAGCTGCACACATTGGTCTGATGTGTGTGTCTGTGCCTTCCGTGGCGGCCACATTCTTGTTCTCAGTGCCGCTCTTGAATATCCCTGCAGCGGAAGCCGACTCAAACAGGGGCTGATGGCAAGAATCAGGCGGTCGAGAGGCACGGGAGCACAGAGGCCCTGCAGCTCGGTTTGTACTGTTTGTACAGAGGCTACGTAACAGGCTGCAGCGCTGCCAATGCGAGCAGCAGTGGGGTTAAGAAGCTGCTGCCGCTTCGGAGGGTAAGGCTCTCTGTGCTCCCATTGGACTGACCCCTGCACTGCCCTACACACTCCCTCACTGCCCCCCATGGCTGATTTGTGCTGTGCTGGTGCTGTCTAGTGACGTCTGATGTTGTGTTCGTGGGTGGCTAGATGTGAATTATGTTTAGCTGACCTGGTTAAATGTATCATTTCTCCTTTTTTTGTCTTTTGTTTCTCTATCTCAGGACTCGTATACAATGCCTCTCACCTCCATCCAGTGTTGGCACGTGCACTGTGAAGAATGCTGGCTAAGGACTCTGGTAACAATTACACACTTGCTGTTCAATAAGCTCATATTGAATCTGTAAATGCAGAATGTTTTGCATGGTTAGGCAGTATCTGAAATCCTTTTGTTTGTGATGCTGATAGTTAAGAATCAGGATACTTAGGGGTGTTCACAAATAGTAGAAAATTCGATCTGTAATTAATTTTTCACTGTTATAACTAAATGTACCGGTTGGCACTGTGTAGCGTTAACATGTTGGTTGTGTTTGATCACAGAATGTCGCCGTCTGCCTCACGAAGTTCAGAATTACTTTAATCAAAATTATCTTACTAAATAATCGTAGAAAATGACATCAAATAAATCAGTGAAACGGAGTTATCAAAATATCACCACCACAATGAGAAATCACATGAAATCCAAACACCAGTGGCCTGAGGAATTTTTTTTTTTTTTTTTTTTTTTTGAAGACTTTTGTTTATATCACCATTGCTGTAATAGTTGGTGGAAAAAAAGATGTGCAAATACTAGATATTTTATATAATATTTAAATTTTAGATTGTATTTTTTTTATAATTTGAAAGCTTTTTTTAAAGATACAAGCTTATTTGTCTCACACACACACACACACACACACTTTCCTTTTTATTCTTGGAAGAGCTCCCTCACAGGAGGTTCATCATGGAAGGGTCTTTGGTTTGAAAACCCAGCACATCACATGGCACGGATAGTTAGTGTACATATTAAATTTCAACTCTGTGCACCACAGAGTGCCCAGACCTTCTCAGTGTTTAATGTGTAAAATGCGGATAATGGAGTAGTTTATTTTGATAATGCCGTGGTATTTGTGTAAGTTGAAGAATTCCTCTCAACCAGACCAGTGAGATTCCTCATGTAGCGCTATAGGTTCTAATCCCTTTAGACGGCATTGCATGTTCAACCAACCTCTTATGAGAATTGCGATTGCCTGTACTCGTCCATTTGTAATCCCCACACTTACACTCGCTGGCTCTTCCTCTTTTCTAAGCTGTTTCAGCCAGTCTTCCTCAGGGAGCCCACTCTCATTAGTCACTAACACATTCAGTCACCACACACGGAAGCAATTAATAAGGAAATGTTTCCCAGCTTCAGCTGTTTTCCAATATGCTATTTATTAAATCGGCTCCTTCCATATCCACTCATCACAAGCCCTTCTGTGTACGGCTTGTCGACAAGAGGGGAACAGAGATGTGTGTGTGCGCCTGATCGTTAGTAATGCAGGCATTAAAATTGTTGCCTAAAGACACCAATAAAAGTAGCACGGCGGGGCTCCTTGCGTCTTGATCAAAGTAAATGTGTGTAATTTGGTTAGCGTCAGCCTTGTTTTATGAAGCTAATGGAGCGCAGCAGCTACCCGCCGCTGATGCGAGGAGCCCACGTTCAGTCCGTGACCTGCCCACGCTCATTAGAACTAAGTAAACTCCTGCTTCCTAGAACAAAGGAACCAAATCTCGGGTCCTCTTTGTGTCTGGGGAATCGTGGGTATAGGAGGAAGCACGCTGGGGGTTTTGCTGCTACACTGCTTTAGGTTTTACAAAACAAATTGCCTAAAATAACTTGATTCATGTAGGGGGTCGGAAGGAGAAATCCAACTTTTGTACTCCTTCAAGCTGGCCACATCAAAATAAACCACTCACATAGTCAGACCATGATGTCAAATTTGAAATCATTGTGATTACTTGCACATTCACCATCCAGTGTTAGAG
Source organism: Carassius auratus (assembly GCF_003368295.1). Lineage (NCBI taxonomy): Eukaryota > Metazoa > Chordata > Actinopteri > Cypriniformes > Cyprinidae > Carassius > Carassius auratus. The sequence continues at coordinate 96,894 of NW_020528426.1, forward strand.
CTCACTGTAACAGTGTTAACAAGCCAGATTGTGTGTTGCTGGATCTCTTTGTTTTTAGTCTGAACACTCAGGATCAGTGGACCGGGTTCTGGTGCCCTAGACATGAACTGAATCGTATGGAGCCACAGATCCTTGTTAACATTCAGATGGGAAGGCACACTGCAGGGTTCACGCTCTGACACCCTTACTGCTCCCAGACTCCTTAGTTTGCTAACAAAGTCAATACATATCAGTTCCTATAAGAGCCATAGCAGTGCACTTCATGTGTATGAGAAGAAATACGCCCTGTGTGTGATCAGTGGCATATGTGCGAGAAGGTCGTGATCACCAATGGTTGTGAGATTCAACACCGTAACAGCGCTGTCTGAACTTCACACAACTGTTGGGTTGCTTTCCCAGGGCAACACACAAACGTGGGGATTTTATAACTCTTGTGCCTTGCAGTCTACATCTCTGTCAAGTGTTGTGGTATTTTTGAAGCTGAATATATAATTTGCTGACTTTTAGAGCAGATCCTGTTGTGATGTTCAGTCGTTCCCTGTGTAGCATGTGTGTGGTGCAGGCAGCAGACCACACAGCTCACCTTCCTCCTCCTCTACCTACTGTTCTGCTGCAATTATGGTGCAGGCTTTATGGGTACTGGCTGAACATCAGTGGTAGTGGAATAGGCACATGCTTGTCAAAAAGGGTGGGCCGCTCATATAAGGCCCCATTTTTATGTCCACATATACACACTATTAAACTACACTACCTTTCAAAAGCTTGAGCTCAGTAAAAGAGAGAAATTATATTATTTAGCAAGGATTAAAGTGCACTAAACTACTCAACAGATATGTAAAAAGTTGCAATAGATTTCTATTTTAGATCAAGGTTTCCACTGAAACAAAAATGCTTGTTCACCAAGAGCACCTTAATAGCATATGATTTAGCATTTTTAATCTGAAATTACCATCTTTTCACTCTTCTTTTTTTTTGTGTGTGTGTTTCTCTTTCAACAGGGAAACAAGAAGCTCTGCCCACAATGCAACACCATCACGTCGCCAGGGGACCTCAGGCGTGTCTATTTGTGAGCAGAACAGCCCGGATTCTTTTTTTTTGTTTTGTTTGACTTTTCGTTTCCATTTTTGCTTATGTTTTTGGTTCCCCCAGCGCCTTAGGGAGTGAAATGTCGTCCTGACCACGAGAGGCTCGAGCACAGACTCTTACTGACTTTAAAAGGGGACGGACTTCACAAGCATTGGACTAATGAGGACTGTGTAGACTCAGTCCTCTAATATAATTGCTTATTTGAAGAGTCTTCCAGCCTCCCTCTTGTGTTGGTCCATGTTCCATTCTCTCCAGAGTCAGCTTGGTTCCTTAATGAGGAACCTGTTCTTCTCAGATGAAGGAAAGAGAACTCAATCTGTCCCTCCACCCGCACTGCTGCTGCTGCTGCTGCTGTTCTTCAGCTCCCACTGTCGCTACTTCTTCACCACTGACGTCAGCCTGACAATAAGAAGAGACTTTAAATGGCCCACCCTAGGCTCTCCAGAACCCCCTCGATCTTGATTGTTCATTGTGTTCACGTTCGCCCCAAATCATAACTTCTTTTGTGGTTGTTCTAGTGATGTCAACCAAATTCAATGAATCTGTGCAAGCACATGTATTATAGTCTGTATGTTTACAGTGTTGTGAGTGAATGACATACAGAACTAAACACACTTGTATACACGTGCACACATGGACATACACATGCACATACAGAAGTATATATTGAATAAAAGTCCAGTTTTAATTGGGGGTGGTTTGGGTCGGTCGGGAGGGGGAAATGTTTCAATCTTGGTGAATAAAAAAAAAAAGGAAAAAGAAAACCCTGTGTATTTTCAAAGCAGATGTTGTTGTCTTGAAGTTAAAGTTGTATTGCATTGTACAGGAAGAAATTTAAGTAATGATAATAAACTACTCGAACTAGGACTTAAAAGATTTAGGTGTATGTTTTTCACTGAAATATGCAGTAAAAACTGTAGATTTAATCCTGAAACAAGGGAAAGTATCTTTCTTTTTCTTTGCTTTTTTCGAAGAAATTGAAAGATTTGCTTTTATTCACTCACATTTTGACTTTAATGCTGAATGCCGTCTGTTACAAACAATTGAAATTATTGAACATACAATATTAAGACCCCTGACCAGTTGCATAGACCAGGTTCTTCCCTCAGAAAAGGGACTTTTCTCAAAACATCAAATACTTAGGGTGGTTTCATTTATAAGTTACATTCCGATTTCCTCTCTGAGACTTTATTTTTCCTTGAAGAATGAACTGGAAGAGTCAAGACTTGTTTCCCTGACTGACTGACTGACTGCTCACGTTTTTCCCTAGGAGTGAGACCGTGTGCTTTATATTTGTACATCTATGTATTCTGTGATTTCTGTATTGATGTAAGTGCAAAAAAAGGAAGAAATGAAAGATCATTGCTGATCCCAACACCACAATAAACAGTCAAATGTTGCATTTGTTATAACTTATTTCACTGTTCTTTAAATCTTCACCATAGCTGGGTCACAGTCAAGGACTGTGAAAACAGCTGTAGCAATATCCTTAAGATTTACACTTAAAATACTGTTTCCAGATGTGAAATACCTCTCTCTGCAACTATTTTGTAAATGATTAGGGTTAACACTTTGTATTCTTCCTTTGCCGAACAATTCGTTCCTGCCCCAAAGAAGACCGATTGCACAAGATGATTGTGTGCTATGAATTGTGTGTCTGTATATTCTTGAAAATGGTACGTGTCTTTCCCGTTTGTAAGCTACATTTCACATGAATTAAATGACTGTAAATCTGAACTGGTCACTATGTGCTGGCTTCATTCACTGCCAAGTGGAACTAAAGCAGTTTAAATTATCTAGAAGTGAAGCTGGTTATAATGTTGCCACATGCTGACATAACTTTTGAAGTACATCAGTCAATATTTATCCATTGAGTTTCAGGCAGCAAAACAACTTTCTAACGCATTGTAATTTTTTAATATCGATGTGCATTACACTGCATCCGGTAGAGATGATAATGAGGTTTTGACACTAACCCATTGATTTTATATCTTCCCCGACTCTAAGTTGCATTGAATTACGTCTTTTTTGGATTCATTTTGGATCTTTTTGGAAAAAAGGAAGCGTTAGTGTTCTATTCTGCCATCTTCAGGCTATAGCCAGGTGACATTTTACCTGAACAGTATCAAAGCACCACACACTTAAATGATAATGATCACACTGCAAATAAAGCTCATCAAATTACAAGATGTAATTAAGAAGTCATCGACCTCCGAGGTAAAGCCTCCGATCCCATGCCAAACATAGGTGCATGCTGTATTGAAGCAGCATGGAGAAAACAGTAGCAGCGTCCATAAGCATTTTCAGATGCCTGTAAAATTTGTAGATATGTTGGAAAATCAGCAGGAGTTTCTGTTATGTCCTTGAAGCCTGGCTCCAACCTTTTTTTGGAAGTGTTTGCGGATTCTTTTGAAAGGAATGAAACAAGCTTGGAAAACCTATAAGTAAACAGCAGTTATGTTGTTGCAGTTTATGGACTTAATTATGGTGCAAATATCATGCTTGTGGAGTATGGAGTAAGAAGTTAATTTCCCCAGTGTGGGATTAATAAAGTCTATTGAATCAACTACAAGTGAGGCCATTTTTATTCTGTGAAAATTTGCTGTGGGGTTGCGTTGTTTTTCCCTTTTTTCTCTTAAAGTTAAAGTAGACTTTTAATATATATGTATATATATATATATATATATATATATATATATATATATATATATATACTATACCTATATATCGTATTTTTCGGACTATAAGTCGCACTTGAGTATAAGTCGCATCAGTCCAAAAATAAACATATTTAAGTCGCATTTATTTAGAACCAAGAGAAAACATTAACATCCTCAGCCGCGAGAGGGCGCTATATGTCTTCAGTGTAGACTACAGGAGCACTGAGCTGCATAGAGCGCCCTCTCGGGGCTGGAGACAGTAATGTTTTCTCGTTTTGGTTAATTTCTCTTAGTTAATTTCTCTTGGTTCATGTCAAATTAATTTTGATAAATAAGTCGCATCTAACTATAAGTCGCAGGACCAGCCAAACTATGAAAAAAGTGCGACTTATAGTTCGGAAAATACAGTATATATATATATATATATATATATATATATATATATATATATATATATATATATATATATATATATGAAGTTTTTATTGATGTAAAAAAAAAAAGATTAGACAAAAAGAGCAAATTATGAAATAGTTCATAATCTCCTCTCTTGGGCATAAGTTAGTTCATATATTATGTATTTGTTCAATAATTCTTTTCCAATTTGCTTGCTTTAGAATATTAATTTTTCCTTTTTTATCTATTATTTAAAAACTTTTTGTAAAAATAAAAAAAACACATACTGTTATAAAAAAAGTTTTTTTCTCTGAGCTTTATTGATCCTGTTCATAATAAGACATCTGATAGCTGGTTGATGTCTGTATCCTCAGTATTGGTGATATCTTGTAGGGACAGGGATTTAATGGGTACCAGAGGTCAGAATGGGGTCCGAGCAGTAGGTGGTAATGTGTCTCCTATGTTGTGGTGAAAGAATGTACTGTGGTTGGATCATCTCACCTCTACCATCTAACCCAAGTCTTTACTTACTGTCAAAAGCTGTGTATTCCAGACAGCCGTGCGATCCATAGAGTGCATTAGGCAAGCTGCGGGCTGGGCTCGGGTTACTGCCCACCCTGTGGTCTGAGTGGTGCTAGAACCAGGAAGAAGCCTGATGAGTAGAAGCAGATCTATAGAAATTGCTTTTGGAGGTCAAAGCCATCCCTGATGGGGAGTATAAAGTGTGGGGGCCATTATACGCAGTTTACAAACATCTCCGCAGACCAATCAATAGGACAGGCCTTCTCTGCTGCACTGGGTAATTCCTCGATCGCACTGCCTGTCTGTAACAATGGTAATTTACACCTTCATGTGGGAATTTTACCATGTCTCCACCCCTTCAGTGTCCACTTCTTCCTGGTTGAAGTGCTTGTACAACTCATTCAATTAGGAGCCTCTCCTCTCCTCAGCCGCTTTATAAGATCGATCCACTCGAGGTGCTTGACAGAAAAAAAGGCTTTGGGTATTTTGTTATGCGCTGGAGTAGGAAATTGAGGAATGTTTGGCCATCTGGCATATTTTTAAATTGTTCATCCAGGTTTAGTGCTGCAAAATAGCATCTCCAGAGTGCCTTTAAACTCTACACATTGTCATATGTTCAGGAAGCCAATATAATGAAAATTTGGTTGTGCATTAGGTCCACATGACCATAAGTGGATAGAGACAGATTTAATTCCCTGTAACACGGACAACTGCTTTTGGTCACAAAGTTATTGTTGCAGACTAGGGGTGGAACTATAAAAATGTTTCCAAACCACTGTCACTAAACAATGTCAATATAGACGAGACTGGGGTCGAAAATTAGGTACATGGAATTAAATCACCACCGTACATCACCGCCGTCCAAAAATGAATTCTGTTATACATCAAAATTTAAATCTGACTAGCATTAAAGTGAACAAAAGAGACAGTAAATAAGTTTTAGAATCAGAATCATAAATATCTTTAGGTAACACATACAATGAATTGATTACGGTGACCGTAAGTTAATAGGAAATAGCAATATACAAAATAGACAATAGATCCAGTAGTTCCATATTCCAAAGTCTTATTTGCTGATTTGGAAGTGCATGGAACTTGAGGCAGCCATTAAAACTCTTTTATAGTTTATGGATGCAAAATGTCCCCTTTTCTTTTGCCTTTCACACGCTGCCTGGAGGAATTCAATGCTTGCTTTTTTTGTGTGTTTGAAAGCATTGTTCTCTAGCTAACATTGTAGCTAAAGCTGTACTGAATTGTTCTTATATCCACCAATGCTGACAAGTTTTCCTGGTGACATTATGAGGATTTCGCAGGGACGCTCGTTTAATAACAAGGTGAGGTGAAATGGTTTGTGTGTTTGTGTAGGTGATTGTGCATGTATATGCATGCTTGTGTGTGTGTGTGTGTGTGTGTGTGTGTGTGTGTGTGTGTGTGTGTGTGTGTGTGTTAGCACTGACAGGATTACCATAAGCCTGCACGCGTGAAAGATGAGATATTAAGACTATGCTGCTGTAGACTCTTAATGGGCCAGCGTGGGAGTGTTGTTCCCCAGGCTCAGTAATCTCTCGCAAGACCAATTTATTACCAAAGACAATCTGCTGTAACATTCATATCCGCTACTTCCCTGAGATTACACATATCAATCACAAGAACAACATATTACTACCCCTGCAACAAGATGTTTCCATACTCAGAGCGATGTATTGGAGGGTTTATCAACTTTGTCTGCCATGTTTGATTATGGCAGACTGCCACAAAGAAACCAACAAGGGCTGACCTGCTGACCTAAACAAAAATGCTGGCTTTGAGGGCCTGACTAGGTAAAATACAAAAATGTATTTATATTTTATAACACTGTCTGCAATGCTAGATATTAATTTTAGCTAGTCATTTTAATCTCAAGATAAAAGTCTATGGGTCATATTTTAAAAACAGCTTTTGGAAAAGGTCAAATAAAAAAATAAAATAAAATAATAATAATGTCACATCCCAGAATTCTGGTCTGCATTTTTTATTTTACATGAGAAATTTACTCCCAACATCATCATAAAAAATAACTAGGCCTGCTCCCTTTACTGTGTATGCCTGCTGCACACTAGACCGTTTTTGTAGTACAACACATGTGCCACATGAGGGCGCTAAGCATTGCAAAAGAGTTTGGGCGAGACTTCGCTGATTCAAGGCAAAGGTAAACTTCATTTTGAAGGAGAACGTTTTCAAATAATATCTAGACTCGTTTGGTTACTCATTAGCAGAATAAATGTCAATTTATGCTGTATCCAAAAGGCGTTTCGACGCAGTGGCTGGTTTCTCAGTGTTTTTTCTCAGAGTTTGGTTCTCAGAGTCTTGTAATGTGTAGTATTGGCAAAGAGGGCTTCTATACTCTTTGGTATTGGGACATATTTTGCACACAGTTATCACTTTAAAATTTCTAGTGGCCAGTCAGCCCAAACATGTTGTCAAGAGAATGTTCATGGTGATTGCGTGCAGCTTTCAAATCAAATAATTTAATAAAAAGCTATTTTATTAAATTAATAAAAAGCAGTTAAACGTTTTTAAAAAAAATTAAGTGTTATGTGTAAAAAAAAGTTTCTTGTCTCACAGTGTGTTTTTAGTAAAATATTTGCTCAGTCACATAAATTAATTAATATACATAAAATACATAAATATTTATTTAATATAGAAGTAGAGTAAGTATATTTGGACTTTGTGTATACAGGTCAGAATTAAATTTAAGAGAAAATACTGTTTGCAACCTGTGTTTCTTAATTTAAGATATAAAGGTTAAATTTGACAAAGATAATATATAAAAATATAATTAAAATATAAATATAATTTTGAGAGTCTGCGGCATCTTAGAAATATAATATGTATGTGGAAAGTAACCAGACCAAATGCGAGTTTGCTAAAATACTGATTAAAATGTTAATTGTCTTTTTTTCTTTTTACATTATCAGATAAACCATGTGTCTTAAGTGATGTAAATGGAAAGGGAACGTTGTTATAGAATGCATGTTGATTTCATGTTCATTTTTTAAGCTTATTAAAATATTTTTCTCTATAATATTGGAAAAACATTGCACCCAGCTATAAGTAACCTCCCACATGGGCACGAGCAGTTGAAACTTTAGACCCCCAGCAGCCACTCCACACACACACACACACCGACACCGCTCGCACAAGAGAAGCCTTTGACTCTGCCGCCTGAGATGCTCCCGCCGTTTCATCTGCCCCGCTCATCACCTTACCTTTCATCTTCTATCTGCCCAGGGGGCAAACACTGGCCCTTTGTCTGCATGTCGGGGGTCTGGGGTGCAGGATGTGTGGGTCTGCTATTTCTGTGTCCCTTACAGTATCTGTCTGTGTGAGAGGCAGGTGAATGACAGGTCTGAGCGTGGCCTCACATCGCCTTATAGTGGCACTCATAAGAGCTACTAGATCAGACGTAGAGTAAATTCACTACACCAGAACATCAGTGTTGCTTCACTTTAATCTGTACAAACACCTGCGAAGATCTTAATACAGAAAGATATTTCAAGGCTTGTGCTCTTTACTAATGGCTTTGTTTGGTTTTCTCACTCTTTCAAGAACAGTATTTGTACTGTACCCATGGCTCATCACACTCCATTACTTTGTTTGTCTTAGCGAGGATATGCTCTGCTAACTGTGTAATAATGCCACTAACTGTGTGTGTTAAACTGTGTCATAATCCTGCGACTGGTCTTTAGCGTGTTTAACGGGAAGAACCGCTAATTATGGGATTTTTACAATGCTTAGCAAACGTAACGCTTGTTCTCAAACATACACCAGACACAAGACATATTTAACGTTGGCTTTGGTGTGAGGAAAAACAGTGTGCTGTTTTGTTAGTAATGTTACACTTGTGAGATCTTCTTGGTGTTATTAGGACACTGTAAAACATTTTAAGGAGTCTAAGTGGTAAGGGTTTTTGAAAAACCTGTATCCAAAACATATTGATGGCCAGAAAGATTATGGAAAATTCATCTTAATTCATTAATCAAAAAGTAACGCAATCATGATGAAAGAAAGTCAGCTCCTGAGCTCCCCAAACTAAAACACTATAAAATACCGCCTTAGTGTTTAAAAGGTAGGGTTAGTAAGGTTCTTTTATTTATTTATTTTTTTAAAAATTTTTTAAAGGATCATGTGACACTGACTGGAATAACATCTGTTGAAAATTTAGCTATGCCATTGCCATCACAGTAATAAGTTACTTTTTTTTGTTACACACACCAAATGCAGCTTTGGTGTGTGTGTGTAATTTCTTGATAACTTCTTACTGACCACAAAAATTCTGAAAAGCAGTGTCACAATCTGCCTAATGTTCTGATGCCATGTGGTGTGTTTGAGTGTTGAACAGACTGAATAGAAATAAACTCTTTTCCTCCTACCATTCTGATTAATTTACTGACTCTTCTAGACACGCAACCCATTTCTAATCCCCCAGTTTAACAGTTTGGCCTGGACCAGACCCAGTAGTAAGATAAGGACAAGAGATGTTGTCTTGTTCAGTCTGATATCTCTGATCCTTCCAGTCAATATGGTGAGTGAGCAGTAAATGTTCCCTCTGCCTCATCCATCTCTCCTTCTGGGCAGACCATTGTTTCCTGTGAAACATGTCTGCCATGGTACTGATCGGGGATATCTGACCTGTCCACTTTCAGAGTGTGCTTATTCACTCTAGGACATTCTGAAGCTGTTTTATTTGATATGTAGAGTATAGGCACGTCACGGCTGTTCTTCTGTTGTTAGCAGTACTTCTTTGAAACCACTAGAGGGCAGCAAATAAACACATTTTTTGGGTCATAAAAAAAAACGTTTTATTTATTTGTATAGTTAAATTTATATTTAACTAGGCCATTTAATGAGGCCTGTTTCCCATTTACAGTCTACTTTTCTTGAATTATCTTGTTCAAGCTCAGAGGAGATTTATTTTTTCTTTGTGGTTGTTTTACCTATGAATGCAATCTATATATGTATACTTGCATAGAGCAGAAGAGGCATGCTGAAATGTGATTATCCTTCTTTTTTACTTTCTTTCTTTCTCTTCTTGTCTTTCTATCATCCTCTCTGTCTTATAAAGAGAAGGTAGCGTATGATGGCCTGAGGCGGCCGTGACTCACCTGTGCAAACAGGAGGTTGGAAAGACTGGTTTTAAATCCGCCAAATCCACCGTATTCTGTAACTGACTGCCAGCTTTATATTCTTTCTTAATTAACCACAAATTTGAGTACTTAACAACTTTGTCTGTGCCATTCATGATGCTAAACTAAACTTCTTTTAATTGCAGACAGCTCTACAGAAGAGGAGGGCGAGTAATGTTTTATTTAAAGTACAACTAGAGAGAGAAAACATCTTGACAGGTTAGTATATTCCCTGTGTCATTCATGTCACAGCTGACTTATAAATATACTGTTTCCCTTTTTTGTGTTCTGCATACATTTTCTCTTTACTGTAAATTTCTAACATCCCAAGAGTGCAAATAAACCTTATTGCTCTTCCTATTAACTCCCAGTGTAAATATTGAAACTGTTCTGAATATGAAAATGCTGTTGTGTTTCTGCATTTAACAGGATGTTAGACAGACATGTTATTTGTTTTCCCATGGCAAAGAATTAGTTTTCTTCTCTTTACTTTACAGTAAAGCAGATTAGTCACTTTCCATAAACTCAGACTCATTCATCGGCACTATTAATATTTTTTTATACCCAGTGTTGTCAAAAAATTGTGACAAAATCTCTGTTATCTGTTGCCTTGGAATGTTGTAGTTTTTTTTTTTCCTACTCTAAAACCAAAGACTATGCAAATCTGACAGCCAGTTCCATAATTTCCTTCTTTGTCTGTCAATTTTAAATCTAAGTTGGTTTCTAACTATATTTTACATCCTTGTTTAACCAACAGTGTAAAGCTGCTTTGTCATGTATCATAGCTTACATTAGATTTGAAATAAAACTGAAAAATATAAATATTAGATGAAAAGTTACATTTAAAAACAAATTCAAGCTGAAGTATTATAAATAAAAGCTAAATAGAAATGTTTCAAATAAAACATAAAAATAACAAAAGCACAAAATCACTCAAAACGAAAGCGGAACATATAAAAACTTATTCAAAATATGAATCAAAACTGTAATAATATATAAATTATATTATAAAAACACTTCTGAATAACCTCATGGCTATATTAGTACCAGTAAAACACAGATGGCACAAAATGATGATGCCAATTCAACATGCCCCAGCTGGCATTTGTTCAAGAGTGGCTCCTGTGCGAGGATGTTTATTCTTAGATGTTCTCTTTAAAGTCCTGTCAAAAAAAAAAAAAAAAAGACTTGGCCTGGCCCTCCCCCAGCGTGCCTGTGTGCACGGAGGATTTTGATGTGGTGTCAGACAATGGGCGATTTAGAGATTTCCTGTTTCAGAGTGTCGTATGATTTGTCCTCCGGCAGTGATGTTTAAGAAACCTTTTGTTGCAGAATAGGACCAGTGGAAACTATACTTCCCAAAGGTCCTTTATGTCACCTGTTGAATGCTGGGATTGCGAGCCATTGTGCAGTGATTTACACAGGTAACGGTGGCTCTGGTGACCCCGGCTTGACATGCGCAGAGTTAACAGTGTATTTGATATGGCTGCCTTTTTGCTTTTACACGTTTTTTCTGTCAGGAGAGCAGGCTTTGTGGCGGACAATGCCTTTTTTTGGCGGGCACAAAGAAGAGGTTTCAAACATCAATTCACGTTTCCACTCTGATTATGGCACATGGATGTATCATTTGATCAGAGAGGAATACAATGTTTGCCATCCATCAAGCATCAAAAAGGAATATAACTCTACAAATCATTTCAGTTGCTTACAGCGCGTATTCGCGGAGAGACGTGTAGTTTGGTGCAGGTGTGAGATGGATTATTAAAATTCGGAGATCAGGCATATTGCTTACTACCTGCATGTCAACACTAACTCTCCTGCTTGAGAGGGTAAGACATGGCGACAGGTAAACAGGACTGACAAGGAGGATGTAGTCCAAATGCAATAAGTTATTGCATGTCCCAGCCTGGAAATGCATTTTTGAGACCTAATAAGCGTGTGTGTGTGTGTGTGTGTGTGTGTGTGTAAGAGTGAGCGAGTAGGGGGGTATTGGGATGGGAGGCCAGAAAATGTCTGTGAACAAGAGAGAGGAGTGACAGAGAAAGAGAAGAAAGAGCTGGGGACAAAAGAGAGAACTGGCTTATTGAGAGAACATCAAACGGTTCTCTTGAGGCTCTCCTCTTGCTGGACAGGTTTTGCTCATCTGCCACTTCCATTGAGAACAAGAAGAGCCAAAACCACATCCACATCATTGTTCCTTTACTTTCGACTTTACTCGACTTTTATCACGGCATCTGTAAAAACAAAGATAAAGTTTACCATTTAAGTCAGCGTACACTTCTCACATTGAAATCATCAGTGAGTCATTTCCCGTCCATGAGAGATGTTGAATAAACAGATTATCTATATCGTGTGGGGAGAGATTCTGTTTAAACTGCTCAGAGGAATCGTTTACCTAAAGAAAAGTCTTTCTGACATCAGCTACACCTTTGATGTTTAAAACCTGGATTTTTGTTCTCGTTCTGTGGAACGCAAAGGAAGTAGTTTAGCAGAATGCCCAACCTGTTCATTTCCATTCAGCAAAAGTAGACGAGGACCTGCAGATAGCTCCAAACAAGCACCATGAAGTTATTCATATTCTATATTTCAAGTCTTCTGAAGCTATATGTCAGTTTCATTTTAGAAATGAAGTTGTTGTTTACAGAAAATCATACAGAAAATATATGGATTTCGATTGAAATGAGGGTGCATAGATGCATTTAATTTCAGGATGAACTATTTCATTTCACTTTTGCATTTTTTTCATGTTTGCGGTTGATAAGATGTTTTTGAAGTCTCTTATGTTGACCAAGGCTGAATTTATTCGGTACAGTTATAATTTGCAATATTACTACTATTAAAAATAACTGTTTTTAAATTTGTAATGCATTCATGAGGTTTTTTTTATAATGCTTTTGTAACAGTATAAATGTTTTCAATTTAGTAAAAGGTATAGCTCACCCAAACATTTTAATCCTGGCATCATTTATTCACCCTCATGTTTTAAACTTGTATGACTTTCCCATTGACTTTGGTCACTATCATTATTCAAAAAATATTTTCTTTGGTGTTTTATTTTGGATTATCCCTTTAATACATACTTGCTGAATACAAAAATTAATTCCTTTAAAGAAAAAAAAAAAGAAAAAAAACTGGCTGTCCCCAAACTTTTTTTTTTAAGGGCAGTGAACAGTATGTGCATATTCATATCTTAAGGTCTGTCGGGGTTATATATCTTTGACATGAGAGTTCTGTCATTGTTTATGGATGGCTGGAGGCCTTTCAGACTTCCGTCTAGATTAGTCTTTCCTCTGTCTGTAAGCCTTTTGCTCTTCATAGACAAGATGATAAATCCAGCCCAGTAATCTGAACCCACTATGTCTGTAAATATGTCTCAGTCAAGACCCATGATCATGCCTTAAACGGGACATCTTCAACAGGACCACATCTTTTTGCCCTGTGGCCTTGTAAGAAACAATAAGAGCTCGAAGCTGAAGTCAGAGAGTTTCAGACACCTAGCGTGGAGCTGTCAAAAAGGAGCGAGTAAGTGAACAACACTAGATATCAGATATGAGGGAACCAGGATTGGCTCTTTCAGCATGTAGATACTTGTCAAAGGAAAAATGCAAAATTTCTTTGCTTTTAGGGGATCTTCTGAGGAGGACGATGCACGCTGTTTTCTCTCTCACTGTAGTATTCTACTTTTTTTGGTCCTGTACTGCATTCTGGTACCACAACGGCTGAAGATTAATAGAACACAATAGCAAAGACTGTTTGCAAACATATTTGGCAGGCGCTGCTCTCCAAAGATTCTGCATATGTACTTTTTGGAGTTCATGCATTCCTTAAGAATCATGTCCCTTTGTGATGCTGGTGCAGTGATTTACTCATTATTTAAGCTACAGGAATCTTTTCTTCGTTTCTCTAATTTCTTGGAACTAAAAGTCCTGTTTTAAAATAATAATTATAAATAAATCAGGCAAGACAATACCTCGAAACTAGAAAACCTGATGTATCACCAAAACTAGGTGTGTGAAACTTGTTCACCCTTTTTTTTTTTTTTTTTTTTTTTTACAAAGCGTGTATTCTGCTTATTGCATAACAGTATTATATAATAATACTTGTCAAAACAATTAAATTATTTTTTTAAAACCTCATATTAAGAATGCAGTTTTATCATGTTTCCACAGTGCAATAATAATATAAGCCCATGACTGCCACAATCTCACTGTCATTAATAAAGTGATACATTTATTCATCAAATCTAGTAAATGGTGCTCCAGCTAATGTATTGTTATTTTTATTTCTTTGTTTGTTGATGGTTTGATGCCAGAGGAAAACTGGCCGATGTTGACCGTCAGGTTTAATTGTATTGTAACGCAGAGACGCAGAACATAATTGCAATTTCCTTACTGTCTGTCCTTGTTTTAGGCCTGTTTTCTAGGAATATTTACACACACACAAAAACCTCATTACCATGTTTATGTATTGTCACGGGGTGAAGAACCACTCGACAAGAGGTACGTGAAATCAAAAGCCCCGGAGGGTGGGTTTATTGAAAAGTGAAGGGTGCCTGGTGAAGTGTCCTGATCTGCTTTCCGCTGGTTGGTGCTCCCCGTGTGCTCTCCGTGCTCCTCTGTGCCAATCAAGGGGAAAGTGGGTGTCCAGACGTGCTCCAAAGGGTGTGGGCTGTCGGTCACTCGCTGCTTTCTGTGGGGATAGGAGAGAGGGGTTAGTCCAGCTTTGCGTTCTGGTTGAGAACCTCTTCTCAGTGAAACATGTGCTGCTTTTCACTGTGCTGGCTGATGGGGAGCAGCTGTGACCGATCAGCCGGTGACGAGGGCGTGCAGGTGTTTTGGTTTGGTTTCCAGGGCGACGCTGATTCCTCTGGGAGTGCTCGTCACATCCCCCCCCCTAAGCGTCGTTCTGGTCCTGCGAAGACATGTAGAAAGTAGGGGTGAGATTAGGGGAGGGTGGGGAATGACCCCTGACAGACCTGCATAAGCTGTCCAGATCCGGGAGAGGCCATCGGCGTTCGCGTTGGCGGCCCCAGCTCGATGGCGGACTTCGAAGTGGAAGTCCTGGAGTGCTAGGAACCAGCGAGTCACCCTGGCGTTGGTGTCCTTGGCGCGGGCCATCCACTGTAGGGGCGCGTGGTCGGTTACCAGGGTGAACTTGCGGCCCAGGAGGTAGTACCGGAGCTCCAGGACTGCCCACCTGATGGCCAGGTCTTCCTTCTCCACAGCGGCGTATTTCCTCTCGGCGGGGGACAGCTTCCTGCTGATGTAGATGATCGGATGCTCCTCACCTTCCTGAATTTGGGAGAGGACCGCTCCTAGTCCTGTGTCGGAAGCATCCGTCTGCAGCAGGAAGGGGCAGCTAAAGTCCGGGGTGCGGAGTACCGGCGAGGACGTGAGTGCTGCTTTCACCTGGGAGAAGGCTTCTTCCGCCGACGGGGTCCAGCATACTTTCTCCGGCTGCCCCTTCCTGGTCAGGTCTGTCAGGGGGGCGGCTAAAGAGGAGAAGTTGGGGATAAAAACAACGATAATAACCCGCCAACCCCAAGAAGGCTCGTACCTGGGTCTTTGTCTCCGGTCTTGGTGCGGCGTGGATGGCCTCAACTTTCTTGTCTTGCGGCCGGATGAGTCCTCGGCCGACTTGATAGCCCAGGTACTTGGCCTCAGAGAGGGCTAGGTGGCATTTTCGGGGGTTGGCGGTAAGTCCAGCCCGCCGGAGCTCCGAGAGCACCCTCCGCAGACGATCCAGATGTTCGTCCCACGCCTCGGAGTGGACCACGACGTCATCCAGGTAGGCGCCCGCGTAAGCTTGGTGAGGCCGCAGGAGGATGTCCATCATCCGCTGGAACGTCGCGGGGGCCCCATGTAGGCCGAAGGGAAGGGTCCGGTACTGCCAGTGGCCACTGGGGGTGGAGAAGGCGGTTTTCGGCTTGGCGGCCTCGGAGAGCGGTACCTGCCAATAGCCCTTGGTTAGGTCTAGGGTGCTGATATACGGGGCCCTTCCTAGCCGGTCCAGCAGTTCGTCCACCCGAGGCATGGGGTACCCGTCGAATTCGGAGACTTCGTTCAGGCGGCGGAAGTCGTTACAAAAGCGGAGGGTGCCATCCGGCTTTGGGACCATCACAATGGGGCTGGACCACGGACTCCGGGATGGTTCTATTACCCCCAACTTTAGCATCTGTTGGACCTCTTCCTCAATAGCCTGCCGACGAGCCTCCGGGACTCGGTAGGGCCGTTGCCTAACGACGACTCCTGGGGGCGTCCGGATATGGTGTTGAAGCACGTTGGTCTGCCCGGGCTGAGAGGAGAACACATCCTGGAACTGACTGACCAGGTGGTGCAGCTCCGTCTTCTGGGCAGCCGAAAGGTGGGGGTTGATATCCACAACCACGGGCTCGGTGAGGCTTAGGGCAGCTACTTGGTCCCGGGTCCCCACCCATTTCTTTAGGAGGTTGACGTGGTAGAGTTGCTTCGCCTGCCGTCGTCCCGGCTGTCTCAGGCGGTAAGTGACCGGTCCAACCCTCTCGACGACCGAGTAGGGCCCCTTCCAGGAGGCCAGAAATTTGCAGGCGGAGCTGGGGACCAGGACCATGACGCGGTCTCCCGGTTGGAACTCCCGTGGCTGGGCTGTCCGGTCATAATGACGTTGCTGCGCTTGTTGGGCCCTGGTGAGGTGTTCCCGGACTAACGGCATCACTCGGTCTATCCGTTCCCTCATTTGCCGGACATGTTCGATGACGGTACGATGCGGGGCCGGCTGCTGCTCCCACGCTTCCTGGGCCACGTCCAAGAGGCCCCGGGGTTGACGGCCAAACAGGAGCTCGAAGGGGGTGAAGCCAGTTGAGGCCTGGGGAACTTCGCGGATCCCGAAGAGCACGTAGGGGATCATGAGGTCCCAATCCCGCTTGTCCTCCGCCGCCACACGTCTGAGCATTTGCTTGAGGGTCTGGTTAAATCTCTCTACGAGGCCATCAGTCTGGGGGTGATAAACAGTGGTCCTCAACTGCTTCACCCGCAGCAGCCGGCAGAGGTCAGCCATTAGCCGGGACATAAAGGGGGTTCCCTGGTCAGTCCGGATCTCTGAGGGGAGGCCGACTCGGCTGGCCAGCAGAAACAGCTCCTGGGCGATGGACTTTGCGGTGGCCTTCCGCAGGGGGACTGCTTCTGGGTACCGGGTGGCATAGTCGACGATGACCAGGATGTGCTCATGCCCTCGGGCAGACTTCGGCAACGGCCCCACTATGTCCATTCCAATCCGCTCGAAGGGCACCTCGATGATAGGTAGCGGGATGAGCGGGCTGGGGGGAGGAGTCCGGGGCGACGTGGCCTGACAGGTCGGGCAGGCCTGGCAGAACCGCTTTACCTCGGCGTCCAGGCCCGGCCAATGGAAACGGTCGCGGATGCGTTGGGCAGTATTGGCTGCTGCGAGGTGTCCTGCCATGGGGTGGGAATGGGCCAGCTCCAGAATGGTCTCGGTCTTGGCACGAGGCACAACTAGTAACTTTTTCTCCTCCCCCCTACGCTGGGCGACACAATACAGCAGGCCATTCTCTACGACAAAATGTGGGAGAGGGTGGGGCCGGGGGAGGACGTCCTCTCCATCCACGACTCGCACCTGGCTCAAACAGTGCTTGAGTCGGTCGTCCTCCCGCTGTTCCTTGGCGAAAGAGCCCCCTCCAGCGGCCTGTTGGTAGACATCATAAAACAGATTAGTAGATTGGGAGGGGGCCTCACCTTCTCTCCCACTGTCGGAGACGAGCAGGGCCGGTCGGCGGCGGGGTCCAGGCGGCCGCCTCGGTCTTCGACGGTTCCCCTTGGGGCTGGCAGGCTGGGTAGCGGCGGACAGCAGCTTCTCGAAGCCGGGCCAATCCCTTCCAAGCAGTACGGCCACCGGCAGGTCCTTCACTAGGCCTACCTCCACTGGCCAGGTGCCTTGGGGGGACGAAATGACCATTTCACGGGCCGGTACTTGACGAGTGTCTCCGTGCACACAGGTAATCGGTAGGAAGTTTTTCCGGCCGCTTCGCGGGGCGCACAGCCGCGCCTGGATGAGGGTGACCGCACTGCCTGAGTCCAGCAGGGCCCAGAACCGTCTTCCATCCACCTTCACATCTGCTTCGGGGGCTCCCGCCGGCACCCGTTGGTGAAGGATGCAGCCTGCCAGCCAGGCTCGCGGAGGCGACGGTGGTTCGGCACTTGGCATGGGCTCATCTCGCGGTGGGGGAACCGTCGGCCTGCTGACGGGTCGCGCGGTGCCTTCGAGCGGGCGTCGCTCCTGGACCACCCTCCGGGGGAATGGCGGCAGCCGGTCCCCTGCCCCGCTGGGATGAACGGCATCCGCCAGCTCGATCGCCTCCACTAGTTCCCGGACGTCACGTGGGTCCCTCATACCGACGGCCGGTCGGTGGGCGCGAATTAGTGCGCGCAGGAGGCGATCGACCACCACTCGTTCCGCTACCTGTGTTGGTGTGGGGTTTCCTGCCAACAGCCAGTGCTGGGCGAGGCGGCTGAGTTCGGCTGCCTGGGCACGGGCTGGCACCCGGGGCTTGTATTCCCACTCGTGGAACTGCTGGGCGGCACTTACAGGGGAGAGGCCCAGCCTCGCCAGGATCTCTCGCTTCACTTCGACATAACTGTCGGCACTCGTCAGGGGGAGCGAGAAGTAAGCCCTCTGTGCTTCACCGGTGAGTAGGGGTGCCAGCGCATGCGCCCACTCGTCCTCTGGCCATCCCTCTCGGTGGGCAGTGTTTTCGAAGACCTGAAGGAAGGCTTCCACATCGTCATCGGCCGTCATCTTGGGCAACAGACGGGTGGCTTGTGCCCGAGGCTCAGGTAGCGGAACGCGCTGGGCCGCGGCCGCCCGGACGGCGGCGAGTTCATCCTCCGTCCTGCCCAGGCGAGTGGCGAGGTGTTCCGCTATTCGCTGCTGGCGGATGCTAACCTCAGCGAGGCGTTGTAAGACGTCCTCCATCGCGGGGCCGCGCGTGCCGCCTTCCGTGGTGCTGCTGACAGAAAGCAAAAAAAAAATTAGGAGTTGGGGCGGTGACCTTGTCGGTGATTCCTCACTTTTCTGCCCGCATTCTCCACCACTGTCACGGGGTGAAGAACCACTCGACAAGAGGTACGTGAAATGAAAAGCCCCGGAGGGTGGGTTTATTGAAAAGTGAAGGGTGCCTGGTGAAGTGTCCTGATCTGCTTTCCGCTGGTTGGTGCTCCCCGTGTGCTCTCCGTGCTCCTCTGTGCCAATCAAGGGGAAAGTGGGTGTCCAGACGTGCTCCAAAGGGTGTGGGCTGTCGGTCACTCGCTGCTTTCTGTGGGGATAGGAGAGAGGGGTTAGTCCAGCTTTGCGTTCTGGTTGAGAACCTCTTCTCAGTGCAACATGTGCTGCTTTTCACTGTGCTGGCTGATGGGGAGCAGCTGTGACCGATCAGCCGGTGACGAGGGCGTGCAGGTGTTTTGGTTTGGTTTCCAGGGCGACGCTGATTCCTCTGGGAGTGCTCGTCACAGTATGTTATCTAATCTAGTTATTTAACCAGCCTCATCTTCCACAGATCAGTGTGGAAGAACTTGGCTGTCCATTCTCTACTTGTTGAATAGGAAAATCCACACAGAAACTCATAAAAAACTTGTTACAGGCTGTTACAGCTGTCCCAATACTTTAGTCCATATAGTGTGTTTATACTGAAATCCTTTGTTTTTGTTTTTTTTTCTGAGTGCAGGTTCCACTGTTTGATTGGACAACAAGATCTTATCATATCTACTGAACACATGATGTTCTATGTGTTATGTAACACCTCAAACCACAAGATAATCTCTCCTGTTCTGAACTACACATTCTTAAATGGTCCTACTCAGTGCATCTTTTTAGTGCACCTTTTCAGTTCATCAACCAGATTTAGGCAAAATTTCAGTGTTCCTAAAGCCATACTTGTGTGTTTTGCAAGTTTGTGGCACACTCAGTGCAGAAGCTCTGGTGAAGCTCAGGTTGATCTGCTGACAGAGCGATGTCTTGGAGAAAGCACTTGAGGGCAATTATCGGCGAGTATGATGTTGTCAGGCTTGAATACAAGAGGGGCACCTGTCTCATCAACGAAAGCGTCAATCGCACAGACAGACAGATCAGTGCCCCTCAGGCGCAGGTCGACACATACCTGGCTCTTGTCCAGATTGTCTTTTTCTCCTTCTTTCTCTCCGTCTCCCTCCTTATCTCTCTGTCTATCTATCGATCAACCAGTATTTGCATTTCTTTATTTCATCTCAATATTATCACAGGATGAAGCAATAGTATTAGATATGACATGTGCACAAATTTCATATCCGTATGTGTCTGTCATTAGGGTGGTTTCTCATGATGTGCTTTTATTTGATTTTTTTGGATGGTGGAGCTTAAACAAAGCATGCAAGTCATTATAGGGTTTAAGGACAAGCCAAATCAAAAGCTGTCAGGTTTGATCAGTCAGATCATTTTAGCTTCAGGGCTTTACATACTTTTGGCATATTAAGTGATATGTCTTTCTGTTGTGCTATTCACAAGCACAGATACCATTCACCTTCATATGAAGCGCTGCAAGACTTTACTTATTAGTAGAAAAGTCAAACTGCACACCTATGTCAGTCAGCACTTTGTGACACAACAGGTGTGTTTATTTCCAACAACTGTGATCCTGTTATGGTCCAATTATGCCTTATTCACTCATTCAGCCAGTTACAACAAAGCAGTAAAAGATCTTTATTTAGTGTTTGTGACCGCTTCAATTAGAAAATTTACAATATGATGCACTGATGCATCGTCATTCTGGATCGCTCCCAGCATCACATAAATTGGTGTTTACCCCAGTTTCACACAAATTCATGACACTTTACATACATAAAGTTTAAAGACTTCAGCTACAACACAGACAAAACAAATTCCACCAGGCCTTACGTGAGGCAGTTATTCACTGATCAGTCACAGTTATCTGGATCTTGATTTATTTCCCCCGACAGCCAAGTTGACGCTGTTTGAAATGTCTGGATGTGCTGACAGATTTATCCATTGTCCAAACACTGATCAACAATGCTGTCCTCAAAAAATGAGAGCTATCCTTTATCAGTGAGACAAGCCACATTAACTAGATTACACTGAGATGCCAAAAGTCCCTTTGGTATTTTAGGTTGAAGTTTGTAGTTCTGATGTTTGATTCCCGTTCACAGATACATAAAACACGGGTTTAGGGCAATTCGATTTTTAGAAATATAAATACATTTGTTTTAGCTTTGAAAAATGCAGTTTATACCTAATATGGCAAAATTGAATTTTCTGCAGCCATTACTTAATTTTTTTAGTGTCACATGATCCTTTAGAAATGATTCTGATTTAGCGCTGAAGAAATATATTTGTATTATTGCTATCAATGTTGAAAAAAGTGGTGATGCTTAATATTTTTGTGAAAATCGCGGGATCTTGTTTAGTGAATAGAAAGTTCATAAGAACAGTATTTATTTAAAATAGAAATGTTTTGTAAATTTATAGATGCCTTTGGTGTCGCTCTTGATCAACTGAATTTGTCCGAATAAAAATCTTACTGACCCAAAACTTTTTTTCAAACATACGTTTTTACATCATGCAGTTCTTGGTGCTGCAGTCAATTTCCCACAATTCTTTTAAAAAAAGACTACAAGACTGATGCCACTGGAGGGTGCTGTACTTTTCATACAAGCCCCTATTTAGTAGTATTATTTTTGATACTATTGTATTAAAATACTATTGTAATAGTATACCTATAATACTATTGCAATAGTAGTACTATTTTAATACTGTTGTATTAAAAATACTAATTGTTTGAATTGTTTCTCACACTGTTGGCAATACACCATGAATTGAAGAATGAAAAATGTTTAGCTTTTTTAAATGGCCATAATCATAATCTGCATGTCACAAAACTCAGTAACAAGCATGAAATTGATGGCATTATATAATACCTGATCTCTGTCGTCAGCTTGTTTGAACACAAGACATTTTTGTTTCGCGCAGTCTTTGACAAATGTGATAGTACTCCCCTGGGCCGTACAGTCACGTCTACCACCTCGACTGTGCTTCCTTATCAACTCCTCACTTATTAGTTCATGAACTGTAATGTTTTTGAGCCACGGCTGCTGCTCTGCGCTGGAGGGGAGATTGCAGAGGGCTTTTAACAACTAACGGCATAGATGCATATCAGAATCCAGCACAAACAAACGGTTTATCAGATTCAAAGAGCCTACACAGAAAATAATTTCCATTTGATGTTTGGAGTCCTAATCAGGAATGGCAGGATTTTGTTTGGTGCCAAGTGCAACAGGAGACAAAATCACCCAAACTTCCCATTCGAAGAAGTGTGACTCTGATACAAATGTCTCTCGTACTGCTGGTGCCAGTAGTCCAATAACATCTAAATAGAAAATCTTGCATGGAAATTGTCTTTCTATCTCAGGTCTTTGATGTTGCGCACAAGCAAATCTGCTGAGTTTCCTCTTTGCATTTTGGAAGCCGCTGGTTGTCGACAATCCCCTGGGCCTTTGATACGTGCCGTGGCCCATGCCAGAGATGAGCTGGAGAAGAGCCACATACCTCCATGCCATGGGTTTGGACTCACACTCTTCATATCTTTTCCCATTCAGATTCCCATTCAGTTAATGCTGATTTATTAAATCGCATTCTTCAGCCAGCGTGCCTCTAGTTCAGCTGCCGACTGATTTCGCTCAAGTCACTCAAATTCCATTTTTGTAAAAACATTTTGAAGGATTGTTTGCAGGTGACTTTGTAGGATGGCCTTACTCAAAGCATTGACGTTGTGATTGATCATGCAGCTAAATGTCAGTACATATGAAGGTATGAGAAGGGTTTAAACCACTTCGCTGTGCTACTTGCACAATGACAAAGGAATGCAGAAATAGTGCATATATCAAAAAAGAAAAGTGGGTTAGGGGGCTACGTCTAAAGTATTTAAGGGATGCTGAACATTGGTGGTGGGATGTAATGCCTAGTGGGATCAAAGTAAAATTTTGCTCACAGCACTCTTATGAGGGTTTGTATGAAGGACAGTATAGAGGCTACCCTGCAGATTCCTGCAACAAAACAATTGAAGGCAATTGAATTGAGCAGATATTCTTTGAGGCAACTACCAATAGAAGTGCAGACACTGGTGCACATGTAATTTGTCTCCTGTGATGTAATCAATTGTATGCAAGAAAATAAGAATGACATTTTTTTTAGGCCATTTGCATATTCAATAAAAAAAATTCTAAATTGTTGTCATTGTTATTATTTAAGTTTATAGAGGTAGTGCATCAACTGGTTTTATTAATGCACTGAGAATTTTTTTCTAAAGAAATGCATATTAGATTCTACACATATGTTGAAATATCCTGGCTTTCCTGCAACACAGAAAACACAAATCTTTCCAATTCAAGATTTCTCTTAATCTCTGTCGGTTGCTAATGTCACTGTTCATACATTTTGTGAAATTATCTCACACACTGTCACAGAAATCTACTGCTGTTTGTGAAAGTCTGTCTTTGAACTTGTTTTGTCTTGCCAGAGATATTGCCTGTGTAACCTCACGCATGTTTCTGTGATCACTGAAAGCTCTCACTTGACTCTTTAAATTATTTTTTCCATCTGTCATTTTCACCATAGATTTTTTTCTTCTCTGAAATTGTGTCCTGATCTATTCTGTCTCTTAACAGCTCGTCATTACAATCCCTGTAGATTATGCTGTCAGTGCCGTCTGACATGTATAGTGCATGTAAATGTGTGTTTGCGCTGACAGCAGATTAACCACATGTAGATTGTGGGCAGCAGGGGTAGGGATGGGAAGTTTTCTGGCTGCCTGCCAGTATACATACCTCCCCTGTGCTTTCTTTGATTTATTTGTATCTTACAAGCTGCTTAACATTTTGAATCTGATTTATGTGCACCACGTTCTTGTGTGCACATTATACTTTCATATTATTGTATAATTACTTATAAAGTCTTATAAGCTTCAGAACTACAGCGACCCATTAAAAACTAACATATAAGACACAACAATTAGAGCATTATGGGGTGGGTGACAAAACTATTTCATTCTCATTTTGTTGAGCTTATGTGATTTGTAGACTTAGAGATTTTGGCGTAGATAGATGTCTTTTAACTTATAAAAGAGGTCATTATATTAATTTGTGCCTAATAAAATAACCTCAGTAACAATGTATTATGCTGTTTGCTGGTTTTACAGCTGCAAAGAAGACAGAACTGGTTTACTCCGCACATTTGTGCAAAAACATTTTGGATTCATAGCCTGATCACAAAAAAAAAAAAAAAAAAAATGTAGAAAATTATAAGCATTCATTAGATGTGTTGATACATTTATAGACATAATTTGCATAAACATATTTTATAATTATTTGTGGAAAAGAAAACAAATATATATAGTACCCGTATGTTGCCAAAAAATGCTATTTAATAATAATAATAAATCCGTTTTATATACACTAAAGTAAATTCAAGTTTGATATTCTGGCCGACATAAATTTGTGAATGTATGAAGGTCCTAAAGAAGAGTGTTCAGTTGTTTTTCTCAATTTCATGTTTTTTTTCTTTAGTCATAAGTGAAATATTTAATGTGGCAATAATTTTGTACACTCATCTGAAGTTCTATAAAAGCAACCGAAATTCAAATTAAACCATCAACACACAGTCAGTTGCGGTCAATGTCTGGAAGTTGATTGATGGAACCACTAATGCGATGAATAAGTGTTGAATTTCTTGATATTCAGAGGTTAGTTTGGGACAGTGTGAGTGATGAGGATGACTTACGGGTTTGCACAGCTGGAACGCCACATTTGCAGAGTCCTTCAGAAGGTTTAATATCACGTGTCACCCGTACCGAAACTTAATCAGTTAATCAGTTGTTCACAAAAAGTGTTAGTTCACCCAAATGCAATGCAACTGAAACATTCAAGGCCCGGAAAGATTAGTTCAACCGTAATGTTATGAAGCTACGAGGAAAAAATATTTCATTCAACAATTTCTCCACTTCTGTATCAAAGTCTTTATTTTTGTTTTCTTTGCACACAAAAAGTATTCTTGTAGTTTCGTAACATTACGGTTGAACCACTGATGTCAAAGGGACTGTTTTGATGACGTCCTTACTACCTTTCAATTGTTTTGCTGTCTATGCAGCAGGATCAGAAAGCTCTTGGATTTTATCAAAAATATCTTCATTTGTGGTCCAAAGATGAACAAAGGTTTTATGGGTTTGGAACTAAATGAGGGTTAGTAGTTATTGACAGAATGTTCATTTTTGGGTAAACTATCCCTTGAAGTCCAACCGCTGGTTTTCAGTTTTCTGTGACAACATTTGTGCATTGTTGTGCTTTGTATAAGAGTTTTGCCCATATAATTTTCAATCTGTCAATGAAGGGTAGATTGTGGGTTGATATTACAGACAGCTCATTGGTTGTATGGGTGAACCTGGAATGAGTCATTGTTGGATTTCCAACTTTCGGATCATCTTGATTTTGTCAAGGTTCCCACAACATGAATCATATCAATTATAATGATGGAATGCCTTGACAGTTATGAGTAAAAAACATTTATCTTCACCATAGTGCCACAGTATTGTTCATGTTCATCTATCATGATTAGACAATGATATTAATTTCACAGAATGTTCTCTTAACATCTGGAAAGACTAACCCTGAAAAGTGTTTGGATACACTATCTTGTCTTGTAGCAGAACAAATTGAATTTAAAATAATTTGAAATGGGATATTCTTTAAATTCAATATTAAAGGTGTAGC
Source organism: Carassius auratus (assembly GCF_003368295.1). NCBI lineage: Eukaryota > Metazoa > Chordata > Actinopteri > Cypriniformes > Cyprinidae > Carassius > Carassius auratus. The sequence continues at coordinate 122,523 of NW_020528426.1, forward strand.
ATTTGTTCGCAAAATGTCACTTAGTTGGTATTTTGTTTGTGAGGAAATTGCATTGGTTGTAAATTAATAGTTTAAATGCTTTTTAAAGCCAAAGTACTATAAAGACATGGCAAATTTACAATTCTAAATAACAGGTCTGCCAAACTGAACAGTATAAAAGGGGCCAGACTGGCCCACATTCAGGCTCTCCTTAATAAGCTTTAATAGGCATTGGGGCATGAGGTGCTTCCTCTGTGTCCGCTTGGGGAACCAGTCCACTTCCGTGAGCCGCGTCTCCATCAGTTAACCGCCAGATCTTAACTCAGACCTACGCAGTCTTGCAGCAGGGGGCCTGTTAGTGGTCATGCCTGAACCACCGAGTCCCTCATTGGGGCTTTTGTGGCTCTGTTCAATAGGGACAGAGATGCTGGGGTTTTCCCCTTCCCGCTGTTCCCCTCTTTCCCATATCCAGGACTGTTTGATGTGAATAGGCAGAGTGTGAAAGGTGGAAAAGGAGGAAGGTAGACAGCCAATTGCTTAAATGCCACAAACTTCCTGGTGAAAAAAAAAAGGAAATCCCCAAACTTTACTCTGTGTCTCCCCAGATGCTATAATCTGAAATGTACCAGCACCCAGATGAATGGATACTTCAGTGGTGTTTTCTGATTTGGTGTTGGAATGGTCAAAGAATATGACTAGTGTACTAGTTTTGTAAAGTATCTGAACATGTACAGAGCCAAAAGAAGTAGTTTGGAATAAGGGTTGGTCTCAAACACAAAAGAGAGAATTTATATAATCCTCCTCATTTACTTCTCTTACAGGTCTTTGATCAGAACATAGATTGCAAGTTTCAACAATTAGGATTTTTCCTGCTGGCCTGGTTGGGCAAGTAATTCAGATTTATACTTGCCCTGACAAATTTTCACTGGCCCTGCCAAAAAAAAATAAAAATAAATCCTTAACAAAATATATTTGAATATTTAGTTATTTATAAGTTTTCTATATTTTGATGGATTTTATTTAATATTTGGAAATTATGCAATTATTGTATAGCTCAGGGGTGGTGAACTCCAAGATGTAGGTGACTTTGTTTCTTCAGTGGAACACAGACCAAAAGAAAAATAGGCTTTCCCAGGTTTCAGTGCTACAGTGGGAGAGGCTGATATATTGTCCAGCCATAAAAGTTTGCAGAGCCACCCTTTTCCACTTTGGGGAAGACCTTTAGACTTCATTAAACCATCAGCAATCCTCAGCCTCTCAGCCTTTACTTGCCCTAACTTCCTGTACTTCCTGTCTGTATGTGCAGTTAATAATCAGAGCAGGGTGTTTGTCTCAACAGAGCCACAGTCCCCACAGTGACATCAAAGACAGCTGTTTGCATTGGGGCCCGTTCAACACAAACCATGGTCATCCATTAGAACCAGTGAAGTTTGGAATCAGTCTAGGGTTTACGTGTCAATACTTTGTTCTGATAATTTTGGCATTTTGTAGTACTAAGTCAACTTGTTAGCATATTTCAGTTTTTTTCAAAAATGCTTTTTAGAATCTTATTTTCTGATGAACAGTTGTGATGCATGCTTATATTCTCCTTATAATATTCTCCTCATAATCAGGCTAGTATAGAAGAACAGTTAGAGACCATATACTGTATGGGCTGGCAACAAATACAGCATTGATTTGAACGCCATGCAAACTGAAAAAAACAATTTAAATTAATTTAATACAAAAACTGATAATAAAAAAAAAAACTAAATGAACACCAGCACAAAGCCTTTATTATGTTCTTGAGCAAGGCATTTCATTCTAGGTTGTTCTTGGGACAATTGTCTCTCCACTGTAAATCGCTTAAGATAAACTTATCTGTTAAATGATAAATTGTAGCTTACGGAAAACATTTCTACATCATATGATATGCTTGTATTAAAACTGCTCATAATGTGAACTTAACATTTAAATCAACAGTGTCCTGATACCTGTGGATTAGACAGGAGATGCTGTGCAGAAAGTGCTTCACCTGGGATATTATATATTCAGTTCGATGGCAAACAAAGAGATAATGTGAGTGTCCAGCATGACAGAGGTCCTGATCAGAGGATGTCACTGTGCTCTTGTATGGCTGTTCTCTATAATTAGAGTTGGGATGGATGGGTGCTGATGTGTGTGAGTTAAAGATCAGAATCACATTGACTCAGCAGGGGTCCGAGCTTTCATCCCAAATGTAGACTGGGCAGTAAAACAGTCCTATACATGCAGGGTCTTTGCTCTCACATTAGATTGTAATTTGACAGTGCGTTGTTTTACATAAAAGTTCAAATATAAAAGCATGGACATTTCCCTCTTATTAGCCTTTAAATTTTCCCATGTTTTCTTGGAGGCTGGATGGTGACGGTGTTTTGTGAGCAGGTGGGCTCCAATTACACAGAGCTCAGAATCCTGCAGTGGGGTCTGTAATGTGGAGGAACAGGAGAGACGGGTTTATCTGATGGCACATATTTACTCGTCCTACTGTCTTGCCCTGGAGCTGGAATGGCAATGTCCAGACCAGACCAGATCTTTATCATGTCCTCCTGGGCCGGTGCGCTTGTGCCTGCAGGGATACCTTTCTTTTGTCATCTCTAACCTCTGTTCTTCTAGAAATACTCATAGCTATGCAGCTATTCTGTGTTAGTTCTGACAGTTTGAAGAACAGAAGAGTCATTTCTGTAAATGAGGGGTTTTTATGACATGATCTGTCAAATAACTGACAGTTAACCCATTTAATCTCAAATTCGTCCTAGTTTATTAAGCCCATGTATTTTACTGCCTAGATAGTCAATGAAGCTCATAATTTTTATATATACATATATATATATATATATATATATATATATAGAGAGAGAGAGAGAGAGAGAGAGAGAGAGAGAGAGAGAGAGAGAGAGAGAGAGAGAGAGAGAGAGATAGCATAAGGCCAGAATATGTTTTGCATGCTTTAATTTCCTGTGGACCTTTATACAACCCATGGTCATGGTAATAAATTTAATATTTACAATTTTAATTATACATACATAAAAAAATATATGTATTTTCTGAAGGATGATTGTAAAGACATTTATGATCAAAGATTCCTGTTTCAAATAAATGCTGCTATTTTAAACTTTCTATTCATCAAAGAATCCTAAGAATATTCTAAGAATATCAAGGAGCACAAATGTTTTTAACACTGATAATAATAAAAAAATAGATAGAGGTTATGATAGAGGAAATACATTCTGTGTCTGCTACCCAAAGCATCATACAGAACATTATGGCTCCTGGGCCGGCACAGTTTCCTTAATGCTTCCCCTGAGATTGCATAACAAATCTGGTTTATGACTCTTATGACTAAGATGCAGAAATTTGGGTGGAGGAAGTACAATTTGTGCTCTTGTTAGCTCAGCAGTCATACACTGTGAGACTTGAGTGGAGACCTGACCCTGGGCAGGTGATGATGTGGGCTGTCCACCTCTTTCCTCGTATCGCTCGATCTAATGCTCTCACTTCTGCCTAAATCAACCAGCAGCAGGCACCTGTGAAAACAGAGGAAAGAGCAAAGAGGTGTCACAGTGTCACATTGACTATCAGACACTGAAGGAATGTGTCTGCCCGCTTCAGCTGTTTCCTGTTCAATGTTCTCCTCATGCAGTCTTTCAAAGTACACTGAGTGTATATATGTGATTATGAACCTTGGTTGACCTATTTGAGTATAAAACAGTTGGAAACATTGTGTACATGAATATATAAAGTCATATATTTTTAATATTGGGTGTAACCTCAACTCCGGAGACCTTTTGTAAATTCTGTAGAAATGTTAAACTGTTCTGACTTACATTTGTAGTTTATCTAATGTGTTACATTTTCTAACATTGGAAATACCTCAAAGAGTAATTTTTCTGAAACATTATGACTTTTCACCGTCTCATTTCCACCATATTGGAATTATGTGTTTGAAATCACTATGTGGTGAATATAACATTTTAACATAACAGCCAACTCTCTTTTCTTGCTGTGGCTAATTGCAATAGGTGTAATTTTATATCCTCCAACACGCAGAATTAAATAATTCCACAGTTTTTGCATAATTTCACAAATTTACAGCTTATATAAAAAAATATAAAAACAAAAATAAAATATATATCATACAAAATAGATTAAATAAATGAATAAATGATTGTTTAATTAATTCTTTATTTCCATAAGTAAAAAATTTAATTGTCAACGGTATATGAAAAAAAAAAAAAACGTTCACAGTTTTAATGTGGCAATCATGTAACAAAACATAAATAAACAAATAAAAAAGCTTTTTTTTTTTTAAATCTACCCCTGGGATGTCACTTTTTTTTCTCCATTTATTAGTGTGAAGTCAAGACCACAATGGTGACTGTGAGAAGTGAATTGTAACAAACTTGAACTTCAAGTTCCAAGCAAAGGAGTACATGCATACATAAGGATCCAGCATCCTCTTAGCCACACCAACACCTCTGTACACTAGAGATGAAGGACTTCACCTTCACCTTTTCAAACTCACCCAGAGTGGCCTGTACCTCTCATGCTGGCCCTTTTGGGATTACACTGACTACACTTTGTTATTTTTTGAGTTTCTAAGGCTGGGGAAGTGCTGTTTCTAGTCAATTCCTTCAGCACTTTGTATGTTTTAAGTGACACAGCAGATGTGAGGAGCTGATTCCTCAAAAACAATGGAACTGGAACTGTTTGGTGGAGAACTTTCTATCTGGTGCTATTCCACCAGTTTTCATGAAGTTTTGTTTATATATATATACTTTGTTTGTTTTGATCATCAATGCTGCATTTATTTTATCAAACAGTACAGAAACAGTTATATTGTAAAATATTATTACCCTTTTTTGCTGCTCAGTTGCTAATTATGATTGTTATTTTGGATAATATAGTTGAGTTTTGAAAACCATGATTCATGTTTACCAGGATTCTTTGATGATTAGAAAGTTCAAAAGACCAGCATTTATTTGAAATGTTTTGTGTCATTATAAGTATCTTTATTGTCACTTTTTGATCAGTTAAGCCTTGATAAGCATTAGGACCTAATCAAACATAAAAAAAAATTGTCCTAATAAAACATAAAAAAACTAAACAAACATAAATATTACACACTTTTGGCCAGTAGTGTATAACATAATTGGGCTGTGTAACTGGAATAGGATTTCCTGCTGAGTCCTCTTCAGCCAGAAGCAGGGCAGCCCAAAGGCTAGGGCAGGCCTGCGATTGTAGCCCCCTGCTGGGCCTGAATGAGGGTCCTGCCTCTCATCAATTTACCCCTGGGACCAGCCCCATAGAACACAAGACTTTACAGCTCCAATCCAATCGAATCCCCAGGCAATAGAGGCTTGAGTGAAAGAAAGCCAGCAGGTAGTAATAGTCACTTAAAACAGCAACAACATTCCTCCGTGGGCAACCTCGCCCTGCCTGGTGGAATCGAGGAGAATCCCACAAGATACTAGTCATAAAAGAGACATGATACTAGCTGACACCCTCTTCTCTCTTGCTATACATCAGCCTAGCCCTGAAATGAGGCTAATTAAGTTGGCTTGAGAGAGCCAACTTACTGAAATCCGTCTTAAACTTATTATGTTGGCTTGGCAACAAGCCAACATACTGTTATGCTATTTAAACTTCTTATTTTTATTTTTTTCTTATTATTTTTCTGAGCAATGTCAAACGCTACTCCTCCTAGGGCTTTAAAGCCACAAGCCCCAAACTCGGCAGACACCTGCGGGATAGAGCGGTGCAGGTTGCTATATCTTTTCAGAATGATCAGACTTAAAGTTTTTTTTTTATTAATTTTTAAATGTAAAAACTCATTACCCATAGACTTCCATTGTCTGAGAAAAATCGCGCCCCTACTGGTTGCAATACCCGGAGTTTTGTTTACTTTCACTTTTACATTGGTTAAAAATACAAGTAAATAATACAATTTCCCTCAAACTGACAAGCTAAACCAACATATCTGATTACAGGGGTCAGGGCTCATTAATAATTTATTTCTGGGCAGAGACCAGTCAGACGAGAGAAGAATCACGGCTGGTCAGCTGCTGGAGGCATTGTCTCTTAGAGCTCACAACGAGCGAATTTATTCTTATTTAAGACCTTTTAAAACGGCGATTGCAAGCAATCCACACGTTAGAGCACACCAAGAGCTAAATTCAGATGTTTCTGAACTGTTTAAAGTAATAACATGTTCTCTTTCATCATCTCGTGTTCGAGATCCACCTATGGGAAGGGCATCCGTACCTGACCTCTGCAGAAGCATCCAATTGCACCAAGTCTGGCTAGACAGACAGAAGCGCGCAGCCAATGCCAGGTAAGACCCCGCCCCCTTACCTAGGGGTATAATAATGGCTGCAGCGCTGCTATTCTCCAGTTGACATTCGCTTCTCGCGATCTCTGCATTGACACAGTTCGGTTGGATTACGCTGCTCACCTTCGTGTCTTCAGGAGGACATATCGACCGATCAGCCTCCGCCAGACGTGACTGTCGTCTTCTCAGCCTTTTTTCTGCTGTGTTCTGCATTCAGAGCCGCCCACGCTCTCGTCGTTCACCTGCTCCCACGGCTGCCCGCCACGGATTTTTCCGATTTCTTCTCCGGTATGTCGCTTTCAAAACCTACCGCTTCTCCGGGGAATAGCCTATCACGGGCCTGCCCGGCCGCGTGTGGAGCGCTAATCGCTGCTAAGGATCTTCACCCGTTCTGCGTGGTTTGCTTGGGCCTTAAACACGCTCAAGAAGCATTGGAGAACCCGGAAAATTGCAGTAATTGCCTTATGCTGCCCAGAAAGCTTTTACGACGCCGTCTTAAAGTTGCAGCGACCCAGTGCGCCGAGCTCGGTTTTTCTGACTCAGATGGGGGACACGGTGACGACGACGCGCTACCGGGGGACTCCCGGGGCGCATCCTCACTTGTTTGGGCTGACCAGCCCAATCCCGCATTCCCCGAAGAGGACATCTTCGCGGGCAACCTCATGCTCGCCGACGGACCGGCCGGTTCCGGCGATGAGGATGATGCGGCCCTTCTCGGGGTCTCAGAGGACGAGGAGGCCATCCCGCCCTCTGGCGTTCCCCAGGCTAGCGGCCACGCAGCCCTGCCTCAGTCCATCCTCCTGGAAGTGTGTGAGCGAGCGGCCGCTCGCCTCAACATTGAGTGGCCGGCTCCACAGAGCGCCACCGACCAGGAGAGGGATATTTACGACGGGAAAGTGTTGGGACCTCCTCCCGGTCCGAGGAAACAACTCTTCCCCGTCCTTCCAGCGTGCGCTAAGCATATGAGGCACAATTGGAGCGACCCGCTCGACTTCAAACACGGCCTTTCGGGGCTTGAAGTAAAAGATATGGCTTCTCATGGTATGGGTGACCCCCCCGCTATCGAGCCGTCCATCGCCAGGCACCTTAACCCCGCTCAGGGCGGGCTGCTCGCTCCCCCTAAGCCGGTCTTGCCAAACAAGATGGACCGTTTTTCCGCCTCAGTTCACCAGGCCGCATACAAGTCCTCGGCCTTGGCTGTCAGGGCCCTCAACGTCTCGTCTCTCCTCTCCGCCTACCAGGCGGAGCTTTTGGACGAATTAGGCCAACAGCTAGAAAAGGGAACTCCTTCTCTACCCCTGTGGAAGGAGATCCTCACGGTGAACGACCTCGTCCTTCGTAACGCTCGGCAGGCCGTCCAAGCCTCCGGGCGCTCTATGGCGCTTTCTGTGGTGGGAGAGCGCGCGCTCTGGCTTAACCTGTCAGGCCTTCCTGACAGTGAGAAGCGGCGCATCGCGGGCGCGTCGGTTGAGCCCGGCCGGGCTCTCTTCGGTCCCGCCGTCGCATTGATGCAACAACGGTGTGACGACAAAAAGAAGGAGGACGAGGCCTTCAAATTGTGTCTCCCTAGGAAGGCGGCCCCACGCCAGACAACCCCTGCGCGTTTGCCAAACATTCCAGCCATGGGACGACACTTCCACCAGGGCAAGGAAAGGCCCCGCAACAAACCCCCACAACGGCAGAATAACCCACCGCCTGCTAAGCACTGGGGAAAATCGACTCCCGCCGCGGCCGCGGCGGGAAAACCACCTAGCCCTTCCCCCATCGACTCGAAACGTAAGCGGCCTGCCTGATGTTCGGTTGATGGGGACATCGAGTCCGCGTTCACGGGCCTCGAGCTCTTCGGACTCTCTTCCTGTCCCAGGACCCCCGTTCAAAAGACGCAGGGTCTCCCGTGGATGGATCGGTTCCTCCCCGTTCGAGGCTGCCCAGCCCATGTGTTTAATGAACGGTGTGTGTTCCCCCCTCATGTTCAGGGGGCCTGTTGTGAGGAAAAGTGCAAAAGCAGTGTCACCACACCGCATACACTCTGTTCCCCTCACCCAACCAATAAAGGCTTCGGCCCCAGTGTTTCCCCAACACAAAACACACAAAAAACAAAAAACACATTAAAACAAACGAATCAAATGAATTCGTTACGGAGAGAGGATCTCTCTCTGCAGAGAGAGGAAATCTGTCTGAACCCCTGCATGGTGCCCCTGGGGTGTCCACTAGATGGCGCCATTGTATCACAAATAAACCAGCTGGGCTTACACAGCCCCGCTGCAGCTCGGGTGGGAACGCTTGCAAGTCACGAATGGGCTTGGCGAACTGTTTCGGCTCCCGAGTGGGTGATGCGTACTATAATGCAGGGATACAGACTGCAGTTTGCAATGAAACCCCCGCATTTCAACGGCGTTCTCTCTTCACACACGGAAGAGAACGCCTCACACATTCTGAAAGAGGAAATATCCTCCCTCCTAAACAAGGGAGCGATTCAAGTGGTGCCCCCCAGTCTGATGAATCAGGGATTTTATTCTCGTTATTTCCTGGTCCCAAAAAAGGACGGCGCTCTCCGTCCTATTTTGGACCTTCGTGTGTTGAACAAACATTTGAGGAAATACAATTTCAGAATGCTGACTCATGGCTCGCTCGCCCGCGCCATAAAACCGAACGACTGGTTCACATCGGTCGACCTGAAAGATGCTTTCTTCCATATAAGCATTTATCCGCCACACAGGAAGTTTCTTCGTTTCGCCTACCAAGGCACATGTTACGAATTCACAGTTCTGCCGTTTGGGCTCAGTCTGAGCCCCCGGTGCTTCTGTCTGTGTGCGGAGGCGGGTTTAGCACCCATGAGAATGTCAGGTCTGAGGATTCTGACATACATAGACGATTGGCTCATCGTAGCCGAATCGAAAGAGAAAGTATTGCAGGACACCTGCCGTGTGCTCACGCACATCACATCTCTCGGGTTCAGAGTGAATGTGAGCAAGAGCAATTTTACACCCAGTCAGAATGTCATTTTCCTGGGTTTGGAGTTGAACTCAGTCTCCATGCGAGCGCGTCTCTCTCAAGAGCGCGTTCTCTCTCTAATGAACTGTCTGTCGCAGTTCAGAGAGGGGGCGAAAGTACAATATCGCACATGCCTCAGGCTGCAGGGTCTTATGGCTTCATCAATCCAGGTTGTACCGCTGGGACTCCTGAGAATGAGAGCGTTCATGAAATGGGTTTTGTCACTACATTTCAGCCCGACGCGCGATCTTTGCCGCTCTGTAATAGTGACGCGCGCCTGCTCGGCAGCCTTGCGCCACTGGAAGAGCGCAGACTTTTACGCACAGGGAACCCCTCTGGGGACGGTTATGATGCGGAAAGTTGTGACGACAGATGCGTCCTTAACAGGCTGGGGCGCCACCCAGGAGGGCAGAACGGTGAACGGTCTGTGGCCGAGCAGACTAAGTTCAGCGCACATAAATTATTTAGAGCTTATGGCCGTATGGAAAGCTCTGAATCATTTTCTGCCTCGCCTGCAGGGACATCATGTGCTCGTACGCTGCGACAATACCACGACAGTGGCTTATATCAACCGTCAGGGCGGCGTGCGCTCGTCGAAACTTCACGCTCTAGCTTACAAGCTTCTAGTGTGGAGCGCACAGGTTTTCCTGTCGTTACGCGCGACTCATGTTCCGGGCCTTCTAAACAGAGGCGCGGATCTTCTATCAAGGGGAAACCCAATCTACGGAGATTGGCGCCTTCACCCGCAGATAGTGGCTGTGTTATGGATGAGATTCGGACAGGCAACCGTAGATCTATTCGCCTCGCGCGAAAACTACCATTGTCCTATGTTCTTCTCGCTAAAGGACGTGGACGCGCCCCTCGGGGTGGATGCACTGGCCCACCCGTGGCCCAGTGTGCTGCTGTATGCCTTTCCTCCCCTGTGCCTGATAATTCCTACACTGGCCAGGGTGAGAGAGCAGGGCCTGTCTCTCATTCTGATAGCACCCAGGTGGCCCAAAGCACCATGGCTGGCGGAGATAATCCCTCTGTTATATGCCGAGCCGTGGCGCCTTCCCCCCCGCACGGATCTATTGTCCCAAGCGAACGGGGAGATTTATCACCCGCACCCGGACAGGGTGGCTCTTTGGGCTTGGCCCGTGAGAGGACGAACCTAAGCGCACTTGGGCTTTCGCCGCGTGTGATTGCTACTATACAGAATGCCAGGGCCGTTTCTACGCGATCCTTGTATGGCAGTAAGTGGCGAGTGTTCGAAGGGTGGTGTGATGGGCGTGGTCTCACATCTTATCAGTGCTCAGTTCCTGATATTTTGTGTTTCCTCCAGGACCTCCTAGAAAAAGACAGGTCTTTTTCCACAATTAAGGTCTACTTGGCTGCGATTTCGGCCTGTCATGTGGGCTTTGAGGGCTCAACAGTCGGGCAGCATCCTCTAATCCGCAGATTTATGAAGGGTGCCCGTCGCCGCTTGCCAGTCATCAGGAGGACGGTTCCTGAGTGGGATCTCTCCATGGTGTTGGAGGCTCTGTCTCAATATCCTTTTGAACCTCTTGGAAGTATTTCCCTAAAGCTGCTGTCCTTCAAGACAGCTTTGCTCTTGGCCTTGGCATCAGCCAAACGTGTCAGTGAGCTACATGCATTTTCGGTTCATCCCTCGTGCACTAAATTCTCTCTTAGTGGAGATATGGTTTCCCTTAGGCCTAATCCGGCCTTCATGCCGAAGTGCTTCCCTGCGTTCACTTCGGAGGTGTTGGAGCTGTCCGCTTTTCACCCTCCACCTTTTTCCTCCCTGGAGGATGAGAGGCTAAATGCTCTGTGTCCCGTCCGTGCCTTACGGACATATATGAACAGGACCAGTGCTTTCCGGAAGAGCGACCAGCTCTTTATTTCATGGGCACCCCCTCATGGAGGGAATCCTATTTCTAAGCAACGCCTCTCACATTGGCTTGTGAATGCTATAGCTTTGGCTTATGAATCAAAGGGTATGCAGCCACCAGGGGGCATCAGAGCTCATTCCACGAGGGGCATTGCCACCTCTTGGGCTTTGTTTAGGGGAGTGTCGCTAAAGGACATCTGCTCCGCTGCTAGTTGGGCTTCTCCTCATACCTTTGTGCGTTATTACCGGCTGGATGTCACCAATATCTCGGTAGCACATTCGGTTTTAGGGGTGGGGTCTGCTTAGCCCTTCCCTGCAACCCTGTTGGAGGTGACGACGGAGTGAATGGGCTGGCTGGCCATGCACATCCCTGTCACTAAGCATGTTTTTACAGTCCTTTTCTGGGTGTAATTATATGCACATTGGTTATCATGTGTGTGATGCAAAATGTTTTCATGTGCTGCATATGCACAGTAGTCACGATTGTGCATCAGTATTGCGGGTTCATGAGTATAGGACGTGTCAGGCACCGCCTCTTTGGGGCGACCGTCCTTCTCTGGCTTTCAGAACCTCACTGTGAGTGTATTGGGCAATCGGGGAGCTGTCCATGTCTCTCCCATAGGTGGATCTCGAACACGAGATGATGAAAGAGAACAATAGGTTACTGTCGTAACCCCGGTTCTCTGAAACATCGAGTGGAGAGATCCACCAGCGTTGCCCCGCTTGCCACACGAGAAGCGAATATACTTACTGGAGAATAGCAGCGCTGCAGCCATTATTATACCCCTAGGTAAGGGGGCGGGGTCTTACCTGGCATTGGCTGCGCGCTTCTGTCTGTCTAGCCAGACTTGGTGCAATTGGATGCTTCTGCAGAGGTCAGGTACGGATGCCCTTCCCATAGGTGGATCTCTCCACTCGATGTTTCAGAGAACCGGGGTTACGACAGTAACCTATTGATATATTCGCGGCAGCCAACTGCCCGCGAGCTAGCGATGTATTTCTCTGAACACTTGAAGTCCACAGAGAAATTACAGCCTTTCACATTAAAACACTGCAGCGAAACGGCACAAAACAATTAGAAGAATATATTATACACATGAAAATGAGTGTTTATATGTGCTTGTGAGATTTATCTGTCAGGCTGAACATCGCAGCGATTGCTCAGCGTTGCATAACATGGTAAAGCAGGGAGCTACACTGAGACCAAAAGGGTCGCATGCATCACTGATTATTTTTGTACCTACTTATGTGTTATGCTATGATTTAATATGACCATTTATTAAAACAGAAATGTGTATTTTAAGAATACGTTTTATAACGTAAATTATGTCTCTGGCCAAAGAACAGAGAGAAAGACGAGAGAGAAATGAGCGCTTCCAAAAATAATATCACAGCGAATTTTACGAATCCACCCATTAGAACACAACAAGAGCAGAATTCAGGTGTTTTTGAACTGTTTATGTGTGCAAAATGAAATATAATTTGACAGCGTGATACAGCTTATGAATACTGGAAGGAAAAAAAGTCACGACAGCCTTTTAACTCTGGAGTCTATTAACGCATATACGCGTTTTGAGTCATTTTCTCCTGATAACCCCGAAATTTACTTAAATTAAACTTTCAGTTTTAATCGAGCAATACATCAATCGAATCTGTAAAGGGTCTACTTTTTTTTGGATACAAACATAATAACAACAAAACTTTGTGCACTTATAAAATAAATATAACAAACAAGGTGCAGCCTTGGTCTGCGCTGATCTTCATTTACAAACACGTCATTAAAATGAACTGTAACTCCATGAATATTCAACGAAGAGACATGAGAGATATATCTATAGAAAGCTTGACATGTCTACTTTTAAACAAAACAAGTGCTGCCGAACAAATATTCTGTGATAAAGTAATCCATATCAAAACAACGCGATGTCCATTTTTCACGTCTAATGTGTATGGAAGGCCAAGAGGTTCAAATAGACGTGAATTTTAACGTGTCTCTGTAAAGGGTCTACTTTTTTTGGATACAAACATAATAACAACAAAACTTTGGGCACTTATAAAATAAAGATAACAAACAAGGTGTGCTGTCTGCAGCCTTGGTCTGCGCTGATCTTCATTTACAAACACGACATTAAAATGAACTGTAACTCCATGAATACTCAACGAAGAGACATGAGAGATATATCTATAGAAAACTTGACATGTCTACTTTTAAACCAAACAAGTGCTCCCGAACAAATATTCTGTGATAAAGTAATCCATATCAAAACAACGCGATGTCCTTTTTTCACGTTTAATGTGTATGGAAGGCCAAGAGGGTCAAATACACGTGAATTTTAACGCGTCAACAACACGTTAAATACGTGTATTTCATGCGTAGACAACACGTATTTAATATTATTTATTTATCGGCACTGCACAACATGGTAAAGTCATTTATATATTTTTTAATAGCTTCTTAAAATACTATATTACTCCGATATTATATCCAATATTGTTTAACACGTTAAATACATGTTGTTTACATGTGAAAAATCAGCGGGTATTTAACATGTATTTCATGTTGAAATACACGTGAAATACACGTGAAGTACACGTTAAAAATCAGTTTGAAGAGGTCAATTTCATTGGCTGCTGAGGACTTGGGTCAAACCACTTCTGTGAGCTTAGAGGGCTGTACCATTCATAGACAGGCAACCACCATTTAACATGCTATAGATCAGCTTATTCAGCTTTATTATTTAGTCTTTTTTCTTTTCTGTTTTGTATAGCCTATAGAAATAATATATTTAAGTTTCAGTTTTATGAAATATTTATTTTATAATAAATATTAATTAAAATTTTGTGGTGATAGTATAAAGTTTATAAAAGTTACAGTATTTTGTAATGAAACAGGACTTTTTGTTTAGCTCTTGACTCGCCAAAGTATACTATATATAGTGTCCCTTCTTTAATTTTTCAGTAATGTGTGATAACTTAAAATATGTTGTCAGTACTATTAAAATAAGATTACATTGAATGGTATTTAGGAGATTATGGTTTTTGCATGACTTATTTCGCATTCTGCTAGATAACCCTGTCGTAGCTGTTATCATAGCCTAGGCTTTTTATTAAAAAAAGAAAACAGCAAGGTACCATGGAAAAAGACTGTTGCAGGTGTATTTTTTTATGGTATTATTATTTTTATTTTTTTGCAGCAGGGCAACTCAAGAATGTTGGGCACACAAGTACTGTGGCTCTTTTGCCCCATGGCCAAGATGGCCATGCCAACATCAAAGTTAGTTCACTAACTTTTAATTATGTTGGCTTGGCAACAAGCCAACATACTGTTATGCTATTTAAACTTATTTTTATTTTTATTATTATTATTCTTCTGAGAAAAAATTCTGAACGCTACTCCTCCTAGGGCTTTAAAGCCACAAGCCCCAAACTCGGCAGACACCTGCGGGATAGAGGGGTGGTGTGTGCTATATCTTTTCAGAGTGATCAGACTTAAAGTTTTTTTTTTATTAATTTTTAAATGTAAAAAAAAATAAAAAAATTGCGCCCCTACAGTTGCAATGACATTAAGGGGCGGAGTCGGGTTTCGTTTCACTTTTAAACTGGTTAAAAATACTGCTGCTCAGCCCAGGCTGTCTACACGGAGACGAGAACTAGCGAATTCATTCTTATTTAAGACCTTTTAAAAACGCGATTACACGCAATCCACACGTTAGAACACACCAAGAGCTAAATTCAGATGTTTCTGAACTGTTTAAAGTAATAACATTATATATTCGCGGCAGCCAACTGCTCGCGAGCTGGCGATGTATTTCTCTGAACACTTGAAGTCCACAGAGAATTTACAGCCTTTCGCATTAAAACACTGCAGCGAAACGGCACAAAACAATTAGAATAATATATTATATGGTTTTAAAGTAGTTTTGGCCACTGTCACGCTGGTCTTAGCTGGTTTCTAACTGAATCATCAGGCTGAACATCACAGCGAGCTCGCCATGTATTTCTCTGAACACTTGAAGTACACATTTACAGCCTTTCACATTAAAACACTGCAGCGAAACGGCACAAAACAATTTGAATAATATATTAAATGGTTTTAAAGTAGTTTTGGCCACTGTCACGCTGGTCTTAGCTGGTTTCTAACTGAATCATCAGGCGGAACGTCACAGTGAGCTCGCGCTTCAGCCCCGCGCTGCGGGAAACAACTGAGCAGCTGATGGCGCGTGTGCACGAGAGAGAGCCGCGCGTATCGCGGACAGGGACAGCAACACTGAACAGAGCTGCCGTTCAGGACGTTCACTTCCTCCTGGACCTGAACGAACAAATTCAAATCGCAGTTTAAATAAACAGAAAAAAGAGCGAAAAGCAAAAGAGCTCAATTCAGCAGCGCGGTGTTCTGGTGTTCAGGGAGCAAGCAGAGACGCGTCTCAAAGTCTTCTTGCTTTTGTACCGACAACAAATACATACAAAATATGTCGAAATACCCGTGTTGGAAAGTGTGTTCGAATAAATATGTGGTTATGTCTTAAGTGAAAGTAAAGATTTGCAAAAAAAAAATCGGATGTGTATCATCATAATGGATGCGTTTGTCTCTTAAAGGGACCGCGCCTAATTTACTAGCTCTGCTGTCAGAGTCTTTAATGTATGAAAATGAAAGTAAATCACTCACTGCTCTTGACTGAATTACCTTGTAGTACAAGAATTTATCCAAAGTCAATCCAAAAATCAGATAGAATTGTTTTACTAGTGGGTGCAGGCCACTAGTTCATTTATGTAAGTGAGTATGGCAAAATAGTGATCTGTGAAATATTATACCCACTAATTCTTCATACAGTAGGCTACCAGTGAAATTTATTTAAAAAAATAATAATTAAGGACCTGCCCATGTTTTGCTTAAGTGTTTATTTCTTTAATTGTTAATGCAACCTTTTCACACCACAGACTGAACCAAATGAAGCATTTCTTGCTTGGTAACTGTTCAACAAAGTATTGATAGTTGTGTAAATATTGTCATACTGACAGTCTGAAGTTTTGGTTGATTCCATTACATATCTTTTTATCAAAGTTATCCGAAATTATCAAGATGAATTTGTTCTGAGTTATTGTCATATATTATTACCACTTTCTAAACTACAGCAAATAAACCGTGATTATGTGAGAAATGTTGAAGGTGTCTGAATACATTTTGGTTTGATTGTGTATTTTATCTTACAGTGAAGACTATGCAGTGCTATTTTACATTAACAAAAACAAACTTAAAAAAAGTAAACATTATGTAAATAGCACAAATAAATAAATAGAATGAACATACAGTACAAATTAAACAATTTTAAACAGTGTGTAACTGCATCATCTATACAAACCATTGTGCTTGGACCCCTTATGATCTCCTTGATTTAAAATGCATTGTTTCAGTAATCTTGTGTGTCGTTGCCCACAACGCGACGGTGGCAGGACTGTGAAATACATACACGAGAAAAATAGGCATGACTTATTTCACATCCAGCTAGACAACCCTGTCATAGCTGTTATCATAGCCCAGGCTTTTTATTAAAAAAATAAAACAGCAAGGGAGCATGGAAAAAGACTGTTGCAGGTGTATTTTTTTATGGCATTATTATTTGTATTAATTTTGCAGCGGGGCAACTCAATGTTGGGCACACAAGTACTTTGGCTCTTTTGCTCCATGGCCAAGATGGCCAAGCCAACATCAAAGTTAGTTCACTAACTTTTAATTCTAGTTCTAGTTATTATTCTTCTTTTTCTGAGACTAAAATTTCTGACTGCTACTCCTCCTAGAGCTTTAACTCTACAGACTCCAAACTCGACCCAGCTCTTCAGACTGATCTCGCCGGGTGTGCTATATCTTTTCTAACTGATTGGACTTACGGTTTTCATAAAAATGAAGATTAAAAATCATAAAAACTCCCATAGACTTACATTGAAAAGCCTCTGCTCATCTGAACATTCCGTCAAACTCCAACTGTCAAAAATTCAAATCTAAACACACTGAAGCCCATTAGACTCAATCAGACTTACTATGTACTATTACTAACCCATTCAAACTCATTCAAACTCATCTATCTATATATCCATCTATATAATCTATCTATCTATCTATCTATCTATCTATCTATATTAAAACTAATCTATCTATCTATCTATCTATCTATCTATCTATCATCTATCTATTTTCAAACTCATCTATCTATATTAAAACTCATCTAACTATATTAAAAATAATCTATCTATCTATCTATCTATCTATCTATCTATCTATCTATTCAAACTAATCTATCTATCTATCTATCTATCTTCTGACTGTTTCTATCTATCTATCTATCTATCTATCTATCTATCGTCTATCTATCTATCTATCTATCTATCTATCTATCTATCTATCTATCTATCTATCTATCTATCTATCTATCTATCTATCTATCTATCTATCTATCTATTTATCTATCGTCTATCTATCTATCTATAATCTGACTTTCTTATCTATCCATCTATCTTCTGACTGTTTGTATCTATCTATCTATCTATCTATCTATCTATAATCTGTCTGTTTCTAATCTATCTATCTATCTATCTATCTATCTATCTATCTATCTATCTATCTATCTATAATCTGACTGTTTCTAATCTATCTATCTATCTATCTATCTATCTATCTATCTATCTATCTATCTATTTATCTATCGTCTATCTATCTATCTATAATCTGACTTTCTTATCTATCCATCTATCTTCTGACTGTTTGTATCTATCTATCTATCTATCTATCTATCTATCTATCTATCTATCTATCTATCTATCTATCTATCTATAATCTGTCTGTTTCTAATCTATCTATCTATCTATCTATCTATCTATAATCTGACTGTTTCTAATCTATCTATCTATCTATCTATCTATCTATCTATCTTCATAGCAACACTCTAGCAACTATCCAAACCAACCTAGAAACCACCCAGGGTATCCTAGCAACCACATAGCAACACCCTAGCAACCATCCCAGATACCCTAGCAACCGCATAGCAACACCTTAGCAACCACTCAGGGTACCCTAGCAACCGCATAGCAACACCCTAGCAACCATCCCAGGTACCCTAGCAACCGCATAGCAACACCCTAGCAACCATCCCAGATACCCTAGCAACCGCATAGCAACACCTTAGCAACCACTCAGGGTACCCTAGCAACCGCATAGCAACACCCTAGCAACCATCCCAGATACCCTAGCAACCGCATAGCAACACCTTAGCAACCACTCAGGGTACCCTAGCAACCGCATAGCAACACCCTAGCAACCATCCCAGATACCCTAGCAACCGCATAGCAACACCTTAGCAACCACTCAGGGTACCCTAGCAACCGCATAGCAACACCCTAGCAACCATCCCAGATACCATAGCAACCGCATAGCAACACCTTAGCAACCACTCAGGGTACCCTAGCAACCGCTTAGCAACACCTTAGCAACCACTCCTGGGGACCCTAGATCTATCTATCTTCTGACTGTGTCTATCTATCTATCTATCTATCTATCTATCTATCTATCTATCTATCTATCTATTTTATCTATCTCATACTGAAAACCATCAAACTTAAAACTTTTTAAACTTCTTAAACTTTTCAATCTTTTCAAACTTTTCAAACTTTTCAAACTTTTCTAACTTTTCTAACTTTTTCAGACTTTCTGGTCAGGCTTTCTCAAGCCAACTTAAAGTTTGTCTTGACGAACTTTTTTATCTAGTTAGTTTTATTATTCATCCTTGGCTAACATAACTAAAGCAGTATTATCAACATTTATGTACATATGCCATGGTATGAAACTACAGTTGTTCAACGTGCCAGCATGAATCCAAAACGTGTATCTCAACGTGTCTGTATTTGGCAGCAGTACAGTCTGACTAAGCCCTATATAGCTAATCTAGAACTAGAGTAACCGCACCCATGGTGTGAATATAGAGTCTATTACTACTCATATGGCTCCAACAGAACCTGAACGTGCTTGTAATGGTCTGCTTGACAGATGCATATTTATAGGCCTGTACAAACCAGTGGCACCACATTGAACCACGTTTGCACTCTCGAAGGCTTTCAATCTTACTCAAGCTGGACATGAGTGTTAGCATGGATACATAGATAAACTTTTCAAAATTTTAGGGGAGTTTTTTATTTTTTGTATTACTATTAAATGCATTCAATTGCTCGAAAGTCATTGACATTGTTACAAACGTTTTTATTTCAAATCAATGCTTGTGAACTTTATATTGATCAAAAGAAGGCATTAGAGACCACAAACTTTTGAACAGCAGTGTATAAAGATGATCTGCAATCTGCAATCATTTCTGAATATCATTTTTAACATTTTTGCCTATTGTTAAGACAATGATCCCCAGTGCAGTATGAATAATTTGTTCAGTCTCTTTCTCCTTTCAGTGTTTATAAATGGCTGCTATTGTGTGGTGACTTATGGTCCAGGTAGTGGCATCCAGCTGAGTTCTAACAGTTTGTCTGTTTGACTTGATTAGTCTTACTCACACAATCACCCATAATGTGTATATTGATGAACACACACTGAAGTTCTGAGACGCTGTTTCTTTAGACTATTTATATACGATCCTTGAACAAAATCATGTTTAGAAAAGGTGCTGTTGATGAGCGTAGACCTACAGTATTTATGGTACTGTTTAGCACATTAAATCATGCTGAATTCCAACAGGTGTTGTTATTGGTTACTAAAGATATTTTTTTTTCCCTAAAACTCCACCTTCATAATTGATCTCTTGGAAAATTCTGCTATTTTGGAACTTCTAAGAAAAGAATCACAGTCATGGAAAAACACTCCTACCCCCTGCCAGGATTTATGGAATTTTTGCAAGCTGTGCATCAGACTCTCATCACAAGCAAAACAAGCCCTGCAGTGAAGCTAGCTTTAGACATAGCTATGGAGTTTAAATGAATAAACACTTTCACAGTTCGGGCTGATTTCCAAGACAACATCAAGTTAAAGGACCGCTTACTTAAATGCTACATGCACTGCTACTTTACACATGACTGCATGGAAAATAAACTTCAATCAAGCTACTGTACAAATTTAGCAGCACTGTTATTACTTATCAAAGTGTGATATTTCAATTAAACAGACACACGTGACACTTGATGTTTACTACACTAGCAACAAAGAACAAAACTGCATTATACTCTTTTCCAAATGTATTGTCAGTTAACAATGCTTTATCCCCAAATGCATCCCTGAAAATGATTACAATTTAAATTGATGACAATTTAAAGTATAAAATAGAATAATCCCTCTACAATATTCTCAATTATAGCCTGTTTGTCCCATAATCCATCAAGTTGTCTTCCTTTGAGAACATTAGACAGTATTATAGCTAAGCCCCCATGTAGAGATCCTTCCTCTCCCTTACACTCACCTGTGTGTCCTCAATGCTGTGTCCTGGCAGGTCTTTGGGCTGCAGGGGGCCTGTGCTGACTGACAGAGGCCCTGCCGTGAGAGGCGGAGAGCTCCTCATGAGCCTCAGCATTCAGGCCCGCCTTGAGGCCTCCGGTCCCACTGCAGGAGGGCCCCGCTTCGCTCCCAGACCTCATCCACAGACCTGTGGGGCAGGTGAGTCTGAACCACACTAAGACCTAGCCTTTCATTTAACCTGTCCCACATCTATGTATTGTCACTCAGGAAGGACCAATAATGACCACAACCATTATTAGCTCTATCTGTCTGTCGAACAGATAGATGGACACACAGACACATACACAAACACTTCTTTTGCGCTATTTATAAGGGCTTCTCATAGACTTCCACTGTTTGTGTCATGTTACTGTAAACATATGTCCTATTGCCCTAAACATAACCCTGCAAATTAAATTTTATATTTCAAGAAACTGCACAAATCTTTTTTTATTTTATTTCACATCTTATGCAGATGGTGGGATCATAGTTCACCAAAAGTAAATGTTGGACTGATTTTACAGTCTTATGGCATGAAAATGGGAAATGCATCACCAGATATTAGGATAGCCCATACTACAGACACAGCTTTTGGTTTTATCCATATGTCTAGACCAGTTATTACATCTTTTAGGAAACTGTATTCACTCTATAATTAAGCAAATCATCTTAATTTGTTCTTGTGAAATGGGTGGATTCAAATGTTATATAATGGGTTAGTGAATGTCATTTTGAAAAGCACCCTTGAAAGATGGAATCAATGTGTGTTGGTTGGAATTTACATTATTATTTTTATCTCACGGTTAGTTTCTCTGGTAGTAATTATAGGGGATTATGCTTAACCTGATGGGTGTTTCTTGAGCTCCATCTCATGTTACAGTGGAAACTGGAGATCCATGTCAGATCTGGTTGTTGACAAATTTGTTTTATTAATTTTTAATGCCGAAAATTCCAGTTACTCCTTAAGGTTCTTATGTGGATGTTTTAGTTGATTCAGTAGTTAAATGATTGAATTTCTCATCAACGGCGATTGTCCACATTCCTTCTGAACACTTCCTGCTGGACACAGGACCAGGTGGAGCATTTGTCTCCTCTAGAATCTTCTCAGACAGTGTTAGACGTGGGCTGGGTCCTCTCTGCTCCACAGGGGATTGTGGTCTGGGCTAGCCCGAACACTATACTCAACTCTGAAGGTATATGAGAGCCACACCAAAAATTTACAGAGGCAGCCTGTTATTTACTTCATTCCTTGAGAACTTCACTTCCCGCAGGAGAGCAGCGTGAAATAAGATTTTTTCTGCAGGGTGTTAAAGTTGATGTTTATAGACACTGTTACGCTCTCCAAAATGCGTTTCATTTTAGGTGCAGGGTGTGTCATGCTCTGGAAATCAACCCCCAATTGTTTGTCCTTCAAGTTTATTGAAACACCACTTACCGAAAAAGATTTCATTATTTACTCACCACCATGTCCAAAATTGCATGATTTTCTTTATTCTGTGAAACATGAAGACATCTTTAATATGATATATTTTAGTTCCAAAATGTATATTTATTTCTTGTCTATTCAATGAAGTCAGCTGAGTCCAGTGTTGGTTTGCATTCCACTGATTTCCATTGTAGCGGGAATAAAATAGCAGAAACATATTTATTTAAAAAATATATTATTTTGTTCCACAAAATAAAATAAAAATGTCATTTTTGGGGAGAGCTATTCCTTTCATTCTGATTTAATATTTTGTATTATGAAACGTTTTCTGTGTTTTTTTTTTTTGTCATGTGAACGTCATCTCATGACTAGCCTGGTGTTGTCAGTTAAAAATAATCACAATGTCTGTTTATGTCATCACAGTTTGTCTGTTTGTGCGTGTGAGATGGAGAGGTGACCTGCACCAGGTGCAGGTCTGTGGATGCACTAGGTTGTGCTCCAGATGGAAAAGTGTTCTGACCTTTTCCATGATTTCACAGAAAAACTATCAGGGTCTTCCTGTTTCCATGTGCCCTGACTGAAGCTGGCTCGGAAAGATATCTCAATACAACACACAAAGTTCCACAACCTTCTCTCATACCCCTGACACCCCTGAAATCTCACAAATAGATGATTCCAAATAATTTGGTCTGTTGATTCACCATCAGCGTCAGGCATTTGCTCTCACATGCATTGATTCTTATTCCTTAAATCAAATTGAATTTTGTGAAAATGTCTTAAAATACTATTGTGCTCAGGTTGTCTGGTAATTTTTTATTTTATCCACATTTTAGTGTTTTTTTCTTTTCTTAACATGCATTTCATTTCATTCATTTATTATAAAATTTCCTGTTTATTTGATTAGAAAACACAGTTTATTTTCTGATGTAATGAGGCCACACTTTATCTGTAAATCCAGCAGTTTAATGTAAGCTATGCATTTCTGTTTTAGAACTTTGAATCAGATAGACGGCGATTACTTGCATGAATCAGAGAGTGACTCTTAAGATAGATCATGGACCTCTGGAATGTTCTCAATCCCTTCAAAGTCCAACAGATCTCACCACTTCCGTTCTAAATGTCTATTAGGAAAAATTTGTTTGATCTCGGAGGTCCCTGGAGATCACATCTTGGGAGGCGATGACATTGGCACAAGGAAACAAAATGGGGAGAGCGAAAGAAAGACAGAGAAAGAGTTTGAAGAGGCTTTAGTTACAGTGAACACTGTATATGACAAACATGGAGATGGGGGATGGGTGATTCCTTCTGTATTTTCAGAGAAGTGTCACTCTGGGAAAGACACAGGTGAGAGAGGAGAACTGGAGGAAGGGAGGCATGATCATGAGAAGGTGATACTGCCCTCTGGCAATGAGACAAATTACCACCTTTTCATTTTGGTCTCTTGTTTTGAAGGTGGTCAAAGCTTTTGCTTATCAGTGTTTCCCTTAGGCCTCAGCAGCAGGTGTAGTTCTCTAAGGGATTGTATAACGGTTCCAGCATTTACAAGATTTAAAAGTGTTATAATACCACATAAACAAATGATATCCAGTTCATTTTAACATCCAATATAACTCAAATTATGGCCTCTAGACTGTGTATTTGACCATTGTCCCTAGCTGTGCTTGTGTATTTATTGGTTTCTTTGTTTGTTTAGTGGTTTTGCATGATAAAACGACTAAATAGTTTGGTGAGAATAAATAAATACCTACATAAATAAATCTTTAGTTCCCCCACCAATTCCAAATATTTTTACACCATTTATTAACTTTACACTTCAAACCTAAATATTCTGATATCCCTTACAGACAAAGTTTTGATAGTTTAAATTTGGTGTGTGAAAAACAAGATTTCAGTAAACAACATTATAATATATATTTAAGAAGTAAAAGACAAACAAAAAAATGTGTGGTTCGTAATCTCTCACTCAATGCTTACTACTTTTGTCCATAACTTCATCATATACAGTAGTTTTCTAGAGCCACTGATTTACTCCTGCAGAATTATTAGTCACGTTATGACCATTGTGTTTGTCCTGACAGAGGCCAAATAAAGTGAGTGAGAAATTCAAAGAAGATTCTGGGACCGACCTGAGACTGTTGACAGGGAGGGTGGGGTGTCACCATGCAATAGTGCTTGGATTTTCTCACAGTGAGATGAATCATCCTCGCCTGGTTATCCTGCTTCATGCCCTGGAGGCATTCTTAATCGCCCGTACCCCTCCTCCTCGCTCTCAGCCAGGCCGCCACAGATCCATTTACCCCTTCGACAGCAGTTATAAAACAGGCCTCTGAAAGGAGAGGACTTGCGTTACAGTTTTGTGTGCATGCTTTTGCTCTTTTTAATTACCTTTTGTAAGATGCACTATATGGTTTCAGGCACCTGGGAGACCTTCATATAGAAAAATAATATGGCAGTGATTACCTCGGGCACTGGCAAGGGATGCAGTACATTAGGACAAAACAGTCTGTAGTGCACCAGGTTCTCTAGGGATGGAGAAGAGGCTTCTAGCAGCCCTTTGCGTCCCGCCATTGGATACTGACTGCCTACAGCAAGGTTAAAGCAGCCGAATAACAGGGAGCAAAGTGTAACTTTAGATTGTGGATGTAATATCAATCCAAATGTTACAGTGTATTTCATCACATATGCAGAGGGACACCTTTTCAGTTATGCTAATGCGCTTCTCTGATTGCCTTTGCATGCAATGCAGATGCTTTTTAAACCAAACTGTGGAGTTTTAACAAGGAAGTGTTTAGCGAGTCTGTTGCTTCACCTGTTAAGAATTCTGTCCTTGTGAAATTTTATTAATCAAAGAAGCTGTTATTTAAAATATTTGAAAATGTAACTTACTCCAGTGATGGCAAAGCTGAATTTTCACCAGCCATTACTCCAGTCCTCGGTGTCACATGATCTTTCAGAAATCATTCTAATATTTTTGTTGTTATTATCAGTATTGAAAACAGTTGTGCTACTTGAATATTTTGTGAACATGTGAATATCTTTTTTTTTTAATGCAAATATTTCTTAAAATATGTGAATATTATTGTGGATACAGAGATTTATTTTTGCCAGTTTCTTTGATTAATATAATTTCACAAGAACAGAATTTGTTTGAAAATATAAAAGTTTTTTAACATTATGCATGTCTTTGTTGTATTTCTGTTCAATTTAATGCGTAATTGATTAATAAAATTGTTAATTTCTCTCAAAAATAATATTTTTTTTTCATGACCCTCAAACCTTTGAACTGTGTATATAATATTTATTATATTTAATGAAATAAAATAATTAAAAGCTTTAATTTATCGAGGCTCAAATTCTGTGGCCATTTAAAATAAATTCATTTAAGCAGTATGTTAGGCTAATACATCCAAAGACTATAGAATAACCAAGACGTGTTTTGAATGGGTAAAATACAACACTGCATATGGAGATTTTATTGGTGATTTCAAATATGAAAAAGTATGGCAAACAGTTTTGGAGAATTTGATGTTTCCCCATTCAAAGAGATAAAAGCTGCATTTGCATGCCCGAGAGGCATTTCAAAGATTGCCACTGAATGAAATGACTTGTGTTTATAAAATGATAATAATAAAATGCATTAGAACTGTGTGCAACGTGACTTGATGACATGGCTTTTTGAGAAAATGTGTCTGAACACTTGAAAGCTGATGATTAGATCACAGACTCATTGATACAGAATGAGTCAAAAGAGTTCTGAGAAAGACATGAATAATCAGTAAACAGACAACTGTAATGACTCGGGAACATTGAGAACATTTTGGCCCTCCATTGATCTGTAGCTGTCAGATAAAACTAAAGGGACATCTGAGATATTATAGTAAAATAAGCCACAGAACATCATCTCACATTATGAAGTTTATTCCAAGGGTGTAAACAATATTCCCAAATATTTAGAGTCTGCTTACATTTTCCAGCCATGTTTCTGTGACAAACGTCTATGATTGCAATTACAGTACGTACACAGCCTTTACATGTCATGTTTATTTAGCGCTATCGTGCTCCTGACAGGATGTTTGCTACATCAGGCAGGATGCCAGCATATGCCACATTTGGAGAAAAAAAGAGGGGAAGCACAAAAGAAAACTTTTTTTTTTTTTTTTTTTTGCCAGTGGCTGTGAACATTTGTGATTGGGAAATTTATCACAACCTGCAGCAGTAATAGTGTAATTAGTTGTTGGTTTTTCTCTTCATGTGGTCCTGCTCGATCTTTATCACAGGCGCCATTTCGAGGTGGAAGATGGCGATGTGCAGTGAGCTGGGTCCGCTCAAGTTGTGTGGTCCGTGATGGGAACTGGCACGCTCTTGCCGCTGGTCTGTTTGTTTAAGAGGTTGCTTGAGCTCCCGGTTTTGTCATATGCCTGTCACAACTCATGTGCAGGACACTAGGGACCTAAATGGCTCCAATACTCCAGTGTCTGTCTTCGCAAAGGAGAGTGGCCTACCATTTCTCATGCTCAAAAGATCAAAAGAGAAAAACTTGTTAGTTCTACATAATAATACATTACAATGTCTAATAGATCATATCTGTCATATTTTAAATATGCATACTTTGACACCTATGAGTTTAAATGTTGGATTTAAATATTTACCATCAATTTCATGACTAGAACATTCAAAAGGACAGCATTTATTTAAAATATAGCTTTTCTGTAACAATGTTAATCAATTTAATGCATTCTTGCTGAATTAAAGTATTAACTTCTTTCAAAGAAGTATTAACTTTTTTTTTTAAAGAAAATTATTTTATTTTGAGATGGAAAGCAGTTTTCCATAAATATAAATGTCTATTGAACATTGGATATGCATGAGCTTGTCTCGAGGTTACTTACATCATGACATTTTCTTCATGCCATCTTTCCTTTCTGGTTTGCGTTAATACTGTATTTGTCACAAACACCACATATGCACTTTATTATTATTATTTGTAGGAGATTTTGCCAATAGGATTTCAGGTTAAAGGAGCAGCGGGTCAGTTTCTTGCAGAATATTGCTCCGTTAAGGTTTAATCAGCAGTTATCACTTGGCTCCAGGCCAGAGTGACCAAAGGAGGGCATGCGATAGAGTCCTGGCTCTAACGGAAACACAAGAGGGGATGGAGAGATAACACCTCAGACTCTCTCTTAGTTCTAGAAGACGTGTGAAGTGCTCTCTTGCTTTTCTCAGAATGTGCTGATATGCATACCAGCCCGAACACTGATGAAGCTTCCTCTGGTTTCCTGTTCTTACACTGCTGACCCTGTGCTGAGACAGAAGGCCTGGCACAGATAGACGATACAAATGGACACCACTTGTTTTTCCAGGACAGTGTCTTTGTAAAATGACCCAACCAGGGCAGTTGAAGTCAGTTTTATCAATTAGCACCATGGAGTGTGTTTTTTTGAGAGATAAAATAAAGCGTTTTTGTAACTATAGTTTTCCAGACCTTGTAGTCTTGTGGCCATCAGATCATCTGTGACTAACAAACTCCACTGCTCATCCCAACAAGGGCTAAACGAGCCCTTCCTTATACTGAAAGACCTGGGGATTTGTGAAATGCTGTTATCTGACTTTTGAAGAACAGCTTGGACAAGGGCCAGTTCAGACACTCTTATCTCTGATGGACTCATTACTCTTACAGTATATCCTGGGAAAAATAAACTACCGCGCTGTAGCATCAACATTAAACAAGCGATGTTGTTTTTATGTATGTGAGGTCATTTAATTATTTGTTTCTGTGGAGGTTTTATTTTTAGTTAACTGTTGTTTTAGTTCCCTTTTACTTTAAACGATTCATTTGAAAGAATCTGATTTGGGTGCTCAAAAAACATTTATCATCATTTTCAATGTCGGAAAGAGTTGTGTTGCTGGTATATTTTTGTGGAAATGATGAGACATTTTTTCAGGCAGGGAGATTTTGCCCAGTAATGTTTTATGGATTACAGGATTTTTATTTGCTCATAATATCTGTGTGTCAATTGGCAGCTGTCTCAACTGCTTGGTTTAAAGACACTTGTATTTTATTTTATTTTTGTTGTAATTTGTAAAGTCTCCTCAAAATTACAAGTTTATCACTTAGTCTGAAAAACGTGCTGTGAAAAGCTAAAAATAACTATTGTTTATATACTGTTTACATTACTGACATTTATTATCACTAACATAAGCCTGTGAAAATTCCTCTCCCCTGTTCCACTCAACGGTCACATGTTCTAAACACATGCAACATATCTCAATAACACTCGCATTCTTTCATTTCCGCTTCTGACTTTGTCCTTCACCGCACTGACAGTAGAATCTTTTAGGCAATATAGGGAGGTTCATTTCAGTCTGCCACGTGACAGGGCTCGTCGCCAAGCTCCATGCCACCCACAGAAACATACGCTTGGCTCTCTCCATCTTTTCCCCTCAGCAGACAAATTGAAAGTAGATTATTGTTGGTGTGGCTTCTGGCTGACCTGGCACTATGTCAGGAATTCCTGAAGACCACCCTTTGCCCCCATAGATAATGGTCCTGCTTTGTTCCCAGGGAGTTCTCTCTGTGCTCGCTGTAGTCTTATCCTGCTTATCCTGCTTGGCTATACTGACCTCACACAGGGAAAAGAGAAGATGACTAGTGCCAAGCAGAAACTCCCAACTGAAGTGCAGAATGATGTTGTTGGGGAATTTGCGCAGTTGTTCTTTTGGTTTCAGGTGCTGCTTTAGAAGCAGATATTTTGCTGAATGCTTGCATGAATGCAAACTGAAGATAGAGATTATTCCAGCTAGATTATACTTCATTACCATTGCTACTTGAGGTAATGGTGATAATTATGAT